>NC_091070.1:2105000-2280000 GCF_032405125.1 Capricornis sumatraensis | reverse complement strand
TGGAAGTTGGTCAGTCGTGTCTGACTCTTTGTGACCCCTTAGACTGTAGCCTACCAGTCTCCTCTGTCCATGGGATTTTCCAGGCAATAGTACTAGAGTGGATTGCCATTTCCTCCTCCAGGGGATCTTCCCAACCCAGGGCTTGAACCCAGGTCTCCCACATAACTGACTTAAAGAAGCTGAAGTATGAAATAGAGCTCAGGTCCCAGACAAACGCAGCAGGTCATCTGGGAGGCAGAGAGAACAGAAGCCAGAGCGTTCCGGAGGCCTCGGACGGAGCAGGAGGGCAACGGTGCTGACTGCCCCTGCACGTTTTAAAATATTCATGCTGAAAATTCTAGGATCGACACCGAAAGAACAGAAGGGTCTATATAACTTACAAACCATTAGAAGGAATGACAAGTAGGAGAATCGTGGTCACTTTAAAACAATGTCAGTGGGCTTCCCTGGAGCTCAGTGGTAAAGAATCTGCCCGCCAGTGCAGGAGACATGGGGTTGATCCCTGGTCCAGAAGACCCCACGTGCCTTGGAGCAGCTAAGCCCGTCAGCCACAGATACTGGGCCTGTGCAGGGCTCACGAGCCGGAGCAAGAGAAGACACAGCAGCGAGGAGCCTGTGTGCACAGCGAGAGAGCCGCCCTGCTCTCAACACCCAGCCAAAGCCCGCAGCAGGGAGCACACAGCACGGCCCAAAGCAGGTGCAGCAATGAAAATACAACAGCGTCGGAGAGGAACATGGGAGGCGGGGCCAAAAGAGTTTGCAAAAAAGGCAAACTGAGATGGTAGAAACGAATCCACATGTCATTTAAAACAGGCTAGTACCTCCATTGAAAGGTAAAGGTCATCAACGCAGACTTTAAAAGGGGACTGAGAAAGGTTAAAAGTAAAAGGAGGAAAACCATGGCGCCATGCTGATGCAGCTATACTAAACCAGACACGATAGATTTTAAGGCAAAAATCGTTCCTATAGATAGAGAGAGTCATGAAATATTCAGAAAGGTTCAATCACCAGGAATACATAACTGTTCTAAACGTGGAGACCTCCAGTAAGATTGCTTCAAAATATACCCAAACTGGAAGAGCTGCAGGAAGAAATGGCCAAACCCACATCTCTCCGCTTTCTCGCTTCTCCCCCAGACACGGCTCATACGTAGATTTGAACTCGTGGACATACACAGAACATGTGCTCATAACAGATAAGGTATGTGACTTTGAAGCCCACAGCAAATATTTATAATAAAAAACGGTATAAACTACGAGGCCACATAGCAAGTCTCCACAGACTTCAAATAGCAGTATCTTACAGATGAATCTTCTGACCACAATGCACTGTAATTAATAATTAATGATGTAACTAAAAACAGAAATAAGCAAAAAACACCTCCTCATAGGTTTGAAAATTTAAGAACACACGTCTACAAACACCTATGGGTGAAAGAAGAAAGCAAGATGAAAATTAGTAAATACTTTGAACTTGTAACAATAAAGAAAATAAAAGGCACCAAAATTTAGGGCTACAACTAAGCAGCGGTTTGAAGAAGAGTGTAACCTTAACCTTTTGTATAAAATAAAAGTTCAACAAAAAAGAATAAACCCAAAGAAAGAAAGGAAAGAATAAAGAAACTAGCAGAAACCAATGATGTAGAGAAGAGATACAAAATAGCGGTAATTATAATAATTTAAAAAAGCTTCAAAGTTGATTCTTCTATGAAAAAACACTATGTGTGTTAAGGTTAAGCGAAAAGAGAGGTAATAAAATGAAATAAGAAATTAAAGGGATGCAACTACAAAAGACATTGAAAAGATGACAGATATTATAAATAACTTTATGCCACATTTTTGAAAGCAGGTGATATAGACAAATCCCTACAGTTACCAAAATGAATTTAAAAAGAAATGAAAAAGAAGTTATACCATAAGAATTAAAGAAATTCACTCAATAGTTAAAAATCATCCCACAAATAAAACACCAGCTCTGCAGTGTTTTGTAAGTAAGTTCCACCAAACATCAAGCAACAGATTAATTTCAATCTTGCCTAAACTCAGGGAATCTAAGAGCGAATACTCTCTAATGCCTTATGTGAGAATAATGTAACCCTGACTAAACCTAGATAAAGGTAGCACCAGAGAAACATGGATATAGGCAGATATGCAAAGCTTCACGGAGGAGATGCTGGTGTGCCAAAGTGGCTGCTGCTGCTGCTAAGTCACTTAAGTCGTGTCCGACTCTGTGTGACCACAGGCTCCCCTGTCCCTGGGATTCTCCAACGCTAGCGATATGTAAAAAATGTATCACCAGTACATTAGAAATGTAGGTTTTATTTAAAATTAGGAATTTATCATGTAACTCACCACCATGTAAAACAATGAGAAAAAAATTTACAGTTCTGCTAAATGATGTAAACATTTCTTGGATGAAATTCAGCATCATTTACGATAAACTACCATTGCAAGCCAAATATAGAAGAAATATTTTTGTAACGATAAGGTATATTTCCTAAAAGACCGATAACAAACAGTCCATCGGTTGTTCTTCAATAACACAGCACTCTTTAAAATAAGAAACAACACGGGGGCTTTGGTGGCGGTTCAGGAATTAAGAGTCCCTCCTGCACCTCGGCAGATGTGGGCTCTGTCCTCGGTCAGGAAACTTGGCTGTCACGAGCCGTGGAGCAACCGAGCCCCGGCACGGCAATCACTGAGCCTGCACGCTCTGGAGCCACACCTAGAGAGCCTGTGTGCCTCAACTGAGGTCGGACGCAGCCAGATAACAGAGGTAAGAAGGGATGAAACAATGTAAAGACGTCTGTTATCATTACCTTTACTCAGAGGCTCTAACAGGGCGGGAAAAACAGGACAGGATATAAGAAAAAGCCTCACTGTTATTTATCTGATTCTATACACAGAGGAATCTATAGATAGATCAGTAAATTTACTAAGTTTATTTAGCAAGGTTGCCTGAAAAAAATCAAGATACAAATAATTAACTCCAGATGGATTATAGTATTTAAATAATATAGAAAAAAATTTTTTAAATCTTTTAGAAAAAAAACTACAGGAGACCATATAATCTCAGAGTAGGGACTTTTTAAAGACACTAGATTTCATTACAAAGTGATTACTGCACATGAAAATTAAGAGCTTCTGTTCATCAGAAGACATTACTATGGAGAGTGAAATGACCATCCACAAACTTAGAAAAGTTATTAGCAGCACATTTGGTCAATAACAGCGTATTACCAAGGAGGGACGTCACTTTGCTAACAAAGGTTCGTACAGCCGTGTACAGATGTGAGAGCTGGACCATACACAAGGCTGAGAGCCGAAGAACTGATGTGTTGCAGTACTTTCCAATTTTAGCGCTGGAGAAGACTCTTGAGAGATCCAACCAGTCCCTCCTAATGGAAATCAGTCCTGAATATTCATTGGGAAGACTGATGCTGAAGCTGAAACTCCAATACTTTGACCACCTGATGCGAAGAGCCGACTCACTGGAAAAGACCCTGATGCTGGGAAAGACTGAAGGCAGGAGGAGAAGGGGATGACAGAGGATGAGACGGCTGGATGGCGTCACTGACTTGATGGACATGAGTTTGAACAAACTCCGGGAGATAGTGAAGGACAGGGAAGCCTGGCATGCTGCAGTCCACGGGGTTGCAAAGAGTGACTCAACAACAAGATAGTCAATAAAGGGTTATTACCCAGAATATACAAAGAAGTCCTACAAAGATAAGAAGAAAAGAAAACAAGCTGATAGAAAGAGGAATGAACTGCTGAGCAGGCAGTCCATAAAGAGCATATTCAAGCCGCCAGTTGAACAAATGGAGATCGGTGCAACCTCCGCAGTAAGAAGGGAAACGGAAACTGAAACGCTGCAAGATACTGCTGCATAGCCACCAGACCGGCTGAAATTGCGCAGGATGCCGGCTCCACACGTCAGTGAAGACGCCGAGGAGGGGGAAGCACCATGCTCCGCTGGGAGGCGTGTACAGGGATACCAGCACTTCAGAAGACAACCTGAGCACATTAACCCTGTACAAACCAAAAACTCCCACACCGAAACACGCATCTTAGGTGAAACTGGAGGCATGGACAGGAATCCCCACGGCAACTCTGTAAAAGCAAGTAACGACAAATACCTTAAAAAAAAAAAAACAAAACTGGCACAGCCACACAGTGGAATGTTATATAGGCACGAAAACACCATCAGTTACAACTGCATGAAGCAAAGCAAATAAACTCTGTGATGAATAAAGAGGGCAAGGGGCAAGTCAGAAAAGAAGACGTAAAGTGCCATTCCAGATATTAATAGAAAAAATTCCCATCAAGCAGAATTAAATGTGTTCCTTATGGATATCAAAAACACTTCTAAAAGCCCAGGAACAGAACATACAGAATTCGGGATTGCGGTTATCTTTAGCAGCTGCGGGGGCCTCTGACGCCTCCTGCTGCTGTGTAGCCCTTCCTGGGAAGCCCATGGGTTCTACAATGCCAGGAGTTCCGCCTCGGTGGTCGTCTCCACGTTGGGGGCAGGAAGGGGCACGGTTTCCTCCCGTGAGCTGCAAGGGGTCCGCTTAGAAGACTGAGACAGCTGCGACTCCTTATCTGCGGTCCGCGATCATATACTGCTCTGTGTGATCACAGATCACTACAGGAACGAGCCTGGAACTCTCCTCCGTGAATCATTTTGCATCCAGCACCATCAGGAGTGCAGAGGACTTTTTACATACAGTGGGAAAAGCTGCCAGGACTTTCAAAGGCCTTAACCAATGCCACCGGTTTGAAACACGAGGAGCCGCCGCAGAGCGTGGCTCAAACATCGCACAGTGAATTTGCTGGTCACTGTTGCGATTTCTGGACCAGGAGAGCCAGAAGTGGAGACAAGTGGAGCTGGGGGCCCAGAGGGAGCTCACGCGCGTCCTTCATCCCCCTGGCGCTGTTTCCCCCCTGCCCCATTACCACTTCCTCCTCTCCTTCCCACCACGAAGCATAGCCCGAGACGGAGTTTCAGAACTGCCTTCAAAGACCGTGGTCTCCAAAGATGAAAGCTGACAGGTGCTTGGTTTTTAAATTAAAACAAAAAACAGATCAGTGGCAAACTTTCCTTCCAGTGATATCACCGGGCCCCACCCTATCTTCAAACTGAAGGTTGCAGGCTGCCTCAACTCCTGTGACAAACGCGTCCTCCAAGGGAAAGACAAAGCAGTGGCCAGGAGCAGATCTGAAGCGGACAGATGCATTTTCCTGGGGACTTTATTTTGACAGGACCTTAAGTATTAATGCTTCGTATGACAGTGCTGCTGCTGCTACGTTGCTTCAGTCCTGTCCGACTCTGTGCAACCCCATAGACGGCAGCCCATCAGGCTCCCCCATCCCTGGGATTCTCCAGGCAAGAGCACTGGAGTGGGTTGCCATTTCCTTCTCCAATGCGTGAAAGTGAAGTTGCTCAGTCGTGTTTGACTCTTAGCGACCCCATGGACTGCAACCTTCCAAGCTCCTCCGTCCATGGGATTTTCCAGCAAGAGTACTGGACTGGGGTGCCACTGCCTTCTCCAACAACAGAACCATTAATTCTTCACGACAATAGAACCATTAATTCCTGACTTGCTTCCTGTTTCAGGGGTACTGCATTTTCAAGTGAGGTCCTTACAGCTCCAAAAAATATTCAGCAGCCTAAGGTGGTGATCAAATGAAACTTTCTTGTAATTTTATAACATGCTATGGTTTAGACTGGGGCTTCCCTGCTGGCTCAGACGGTACAGAATCTGCCTGTAGTATGGGAGACCCAGGTTTAATCCGTGGGTTGGGAATACCCCCTGGAGAAGGGAATGGCTATCCACTTCAGTATTCTTGCTTGGAAAATCCCATGGACAGAGGAGCCTGGTGGGCTACAGTCCATGGGTCAGAACGAGTCGGACATGACTGAGCGACTAACACATGGTTTAGACTACTGTCACGACTCCTTAAAACCCGGGCTTTGCTACAAGTGTGCACTGCCCTGAAGGTGGCCCGCAAACTCAATCTAAGCCTTTCCTGGGGTTTGGGACTGAGCTTCAGGCGCTCAGAGAGGAGATCTGGGAAGGTGTGTAGGGGGCAGGTAGGTGAATCATAAAGCTCTCCACATATTTCATTTTCTTTTACGCTTTAAACAATTGTAATAAAATACACAAACATTAAAAAAAACTTACCAAAAACAAAACTAAACCTTTGTTAAGCACACGGCTTAGTGGTATTAAATACACATAACGTGCCGACGTCCCACCATCCATCTCTAGAACCCTTCATCCCGTAAAATTGTGACTCGTCCCCAGTAAACAATGACCCCCATTCCCTCTCTGCACAGTCACTGGCAACCACCATTCTATGCTCCGTCTCCATAAACAGGACTGTTCATTTAAGTGGGGTCATACAGTATTTGTCTTTTTACGAGTGGCTTGTCTCACTTAAATGTCCTCAAGGTGCACCCGTACTGCAGCGTGGATCAGAACTTCCTTCTGCTCAAGGCTGAATATTCTACCGTGTGTACACACTTCACATCTTGCTTGTTTGCTCATCTACTGATGGACGCCTGGGTTGCTTACAGGTCTCCAGTTCAGTTCAGACGCTCAGTCGTGCCTGACGCTTTGTGACCCCGTGGACTGCAGCACGCCAGGCCTCCATGTCCATCCCCAACTCCCGCGGTTTCCTCAAACTCATGTCCATTGAGTCGGTGATGCCATCCAACCATCTCATCCTCTGTCGTCCCCTTCTCCTCCTGCCCCCGATCCCTCCCAGCATCAGGGTCTTTTCAAATGAGTCAGCTCTTCACGTCAGGCGGCCAGAGTACTGGAGCTTCAGCTTCAGCATCAGTCCTTCCAGTGAGCACCCAGGGCTGGCCTCCTTTAGGATGGACGGGTTGATCTCCCTGCAGCCCAAGGGACCTGCCGTACTCTCTCCCACAGTGGCTGCACACCTTACGCTCCCACCGAAGGTGCTCAAGGGTTCCAATTTTGCCATAACCTTGTCAACACTTACTACTTTCTGTTTTCTTGCTAGTGCCACCCTAAGGAGGGTGAAGCACTGTCTCACTGTAGTCTTGATCTGCATTTCCCTAGCGATTAGTGATGCTGAGCATTTTTCTGTGTGCTGATTGCCTGTTCTATGTACCCTTTGTGTACCTTTGGAGAAAAGCCCTTTCCCATTTATGAGCAGGTGTGCTTGTTAATCATGTATTTATTGAACACTTGTGTACTGTTTTCTCTGTGCCAGGTATGTAACTGTGTATTAATCCCAGTAACTCCTAAGGGAGGTGCTGGTTTTCTTCTGAGAAGCCTGGCCCAAGGCCCCATAGTTACAGGCTATGGACCCAGGAAACCTGGTTCCAAAGTTCATGTGTGCAATTTCTGAGCTCTCTTGACATACGAAAGGCTTCTCCGATGGCTCAGCAGTAAAGAAACTGCCTGTGATGCAGGAGACGTGGGTTCAATCCCGAGGTTGGGAAGATTCTCTGGAGGAGGAAATGGCTACCCACTCCAGAATTTTTGCCTAAAAAATCCCATGGACAGAGGAGCCCGGTGGGCTTCAGCCCTGGGGTTTTAAAGAGCTGGAGCTGAGCGAGCACAGCACGGTCCGGCACATGAAGGAGGGCATGCCCACCAGCTCTCGCTCAATCCTCCGGCAAGCCTTGACGTTCACAGTTCCTTGGCACCTGAGAGGTCACTTACGGTCAGGCCTTGACGTTCATAGTTCCTTGGCACCTGAGAGGTCACGTAGGGTCAGAGAGTCCTAAACTGTGCACACAAGGTGGCCCAGGCCGAGGGGAGCTGCTGTGGCCTGCAGTTGAGAAGTTCACGAATGGAGGAAATCTTATGCTCTGTTTCCCTAGAGATCCAGAAACAGTTCTTCTGGGGCTATAACTCTCCCATTCAAAGGTATTCTCTGCAAGGGATTTCACTGGAGAGGCAGCAGAAGACACACGCATAAAACTTGGAGAAGTGGGACCAGTTTCTTTGAGGATAATGTGTCTCAAGGACTCCCCGCCTAGGCAAATTTAAAAATAAGTGGGTTTCCGATGTCTAAGGATGGGCCGATCCCTGAGGTTATTGAGTAAAAAGTCAACACGGTAAAGTCAATTACACTATTGACAGATACTCTTACAAGGAGATTTCACATCATAATTACATGCAAAGGAACCCAGCAAATACAAGCTGTGTAGTGATCGGTTAATAAAAGTAACACTTCACCTACGTCAATAATGGTTTCAGAGTTAAGACAAACAAACGTGGCCTTTGGCACTCAGCAGAGGGGAAAAAAAAAAAACAAAACCCAACACATCCCCGAAAGACAAATATTTTCACTTGAGAAGTTGCTTAGACTCACACAGAAAACCTGTCACACAAAGCAGGGTAGCAAACAGGTCTCCAGGGGGTGCTAATGACCCCTGGCCCTCCTGCCAGCCCCCGCTGAGCGGATGGGGCAGCGGGAGCCCCTCAGGGACCCCTGGTCACCGCCACGTGGTCTGGCAGAGGACGCCTCCTGTGGTTCTCGTCTCTGCTGGGCTGTTTGCCCTTTAACCTAAGTTGAATCTAGGTTCAGCGGACACATGGCCAAATTAAAAAAGAAAAAGAAATTTCAATTAGAATGAACCTGAAAGCGCAAAACAGGATTTTCCCTCCCTACTGAACAGTCCTCAGTGGGCTTTACAAGCCTCCTGCAAATACCCACATGGTCATGTTTATGTTCATTTTTCCTGAAGGTGTCGCGCCACCTATTTGCCAGGCACTTAGGCCATAAGGAAGGAAAAGGTATTATAAGCGAGGGTCCCTGACCTTCTGGAGCCTTCCTCTCCCTGAAGTCTCTTAAAACTGAGGTAGAAAGTGCAGAGCTGGTATTGGGATAATGGCTAACACACCGTGGTTTTCTGTTTGTGCAAATGGAGCTTGTCTCTACACACTGCGGCTGTACGTTTTACCGAGAGGATTCTGCTCGGACCTCCGGGGAAGCTCGCTGCTCTGGGCTGTGTGCTTCTGGAGAGGACGGGCATGCAGAGCTGCAGGGCCCGGGCCCCAGGCTGCCTGCAGCACTCCGTGCCAGGCCACCTGTCCAAGCCCACCTGGCTCTGCCCTCCCGAGTCTTGGGTGGGGTGGGGGGAGGGCTGTGACCCCTCCCCTGTGCCCCATTTCTGCAACCCACCAGCCATGCCTCTCTCCGCTGAAGCAGTAGTCAACCCTACAGAAGCCACGGAAGCGAGTCTGTGATTCCTCCAGTGCCTGCAGGCCCCACCTCTTCCTGTGCCCAGAGAGGCGTGTGCACCAGGAGGAGCCTTCTCCCTAGAGACCCCGCTGGGCCTTCCACCGGCCCCTACTCTGAGCTCAGAGACTCCTCCTAAGAGGCCTGGATCCCAGTGCCGGCTGCTCCGGGGAGCTCTGAGACCCAGCCTCGGGGGGCAGCGTTCAGACCTCACCGCACTGCAGTTGTTCGCTCCCTCCTTAACACCCCGAGCTCTCTCCCAGCCGCCTGGCTAATAGCTCTCCACCTGGCTAACGATTCTTCATTTTGAAGTCTCCCTGTTCGAGCCCCTAGCGTGGCTCCTCTCTCCCAGCTGGACCTGACAGACACACACGTCTGGCCCCGGAACCTGCCTGTGGCCTTTCGCTGCGGCAGGAGCCTAAGTGAGGTGTTGGCTGGGACGGCTGAGGAGCGACTCTTTGACCACAAATAAGGTATCATCGTCTTGCTGCAGTGCTACCGATAACGTCACCAATTCAATGGACATGAACTTGGGCGAATTCCAGGAGATGGTGAGGGAAATGGAGGCCTGGTGGGCCGCAGTCCATGGGAATCACAGAGTCAGACACGACTTAGCAAGTGAACAACAACAACAGTGCTCTGTTACCTTCTAACCGAAATAGAACCAGTTAAAAAAACTAATATTTTAAATAATACCTCTAGAGGGTACTAATCACCACAAGTCAGCAATCACATATGTCGTGAGGCTAATAAAACGAGGAGGCAGCTCCTGCTGAAAGCCAGGTCTGTCTTAGGCCTCCTTTCCCTCTGCCTGGCTCTTCCCTTCTCCCAGGGAATGGCTGGAGTCACAGGGGGAACTCCGTTTGCTTAAAAAGGCACTGAAAAGACGCTGAGGACAGTAAACTGAAGTCTACGCTTAGTGTCTGCACATGGAAGGAGATCTTTACGGCGTGTGAGAAGAGTCTGCGGCCTTCCCAACCAGAAAGGCACATGAGGAGGTTAGGCAGAAGTGATTTTAAGAACAAACAGGAGACAGAGTATGTCTCTCTCACAGTGTGAGGCCAAGGCATAGCTATTCTGGCTTGAAGGAAGAGGCTTACCACTCATGAACTGAAGGTCGTAAATTACTGATCTCAAGATATCTAAGAAAGACATGGGAGAAGCACAGGAAAAAGAACCTTTCCACACTTCTGGAAAGTAACACCAGGTCTGGTTAGCAGAAACGATAACTGGCTTTATCACACAATTACTGTTCTAACTCCTACCAACTTCCCTCCTTAGTAGGTTCCCGATACCAGCATCTGCCCTGAAGACAGGACGGCAAGGAAATCCAATCAGTCCTTCCTAAAGGAAATCAACCCTGACTATTCACGGCTTCCCTTGTAGCTCAGTCAGTAAAGAATCTGTCTGTCTGCAGTGCAGGAGACCTGGGTTTGATCTCCGGGTTGGGAAGACCCACTGGAGAAGGAAATGGCAACCCACTCCAGTATCCTTGCCTGGAAAGTCTGATGGACAGAGGAGCCTGGTGGGCTACAGTCCATGGGGTCGCAAAGAGTTGGGCACGATTGAGTGGCTAACACTTACTTACTTACTTATTCATTGGAAGGACTGATGTTAAAGCTCCAATACCTTGGCCACCTGATGTGAAGAGCTGATTCATTGGAAAAGACCCTAAAGCTAGGAAAGATTGAAGGCAGGAAGAGAAGGGGATGACAGAGGATGAGATGGCTGGATGGCATCACCAACTCGATGGACATGAGTTTGAGTAAACTCTGGGAGTTGGTGATGGACAGGGAGGCCTGGCATGCTGTAGTCCATGGGGTTGCAAAGAGTCGAACATCATTTAGCGTCTGAACAACTCTGGCAAAAGCAGTTGGTTTGCTGGGAGGGTTAAAAGGCACAAGGGAGGGATTTCCCTGGTGGTCCAGGGGTTAAGACTCTGAGCTTCCAACGCAGGGGAAGTGTGTTGGGTCCCTGGCCAGAGAACTAAGATCCCGCACACGCAGCCAAAAGACAAAATAAAACCATGAGTGAGCGGAAAATCTCCACGTGGTCGATGCCCATCACAGAGCCTGAGCCTGCAGTTCCCTCAAACCCCAGTTAACAGACTTCCGCGGATGGTTTCCTTTGGAACATGAAACAGTATGAAAGCGAAATGGCCTTTAAGTGTGAACTTGATCCAGAAGTGCTGGAAAGAGGCTGGGGTGCAGCGTCGTGAAGGGACACAGCCCAGCAAGGCAGGTCTCTTCTGACAAGCAAGAGCGTGCGACGAGGCCTCAGCCAAGCGAGTGAGACCCAGCCCTGGTCCTCAGCAAGCAAACCACAGAGGACAGAGCGGGACACACACAGCGCCACTCACCGAAGGGTCACGCCCAAAGCACGGGATTACTCGTGCCAAGAAAAGAGAACTACTCTGAGGCTGACTCAGAGGACGGTTCAGAAAAGCCTGGGGAAAGGACCATTTTTGTGACGGGCCGAGAAGGAGGTGCTGCTCTCCAGGTGGAGGCGGAGGGAGTCTGCACAGAGGAAACAAGATGGGCCAACCCTGCATCGTCTGGAAAACAAATCTGGTTGGAGGAGACGGGAGCGCCAGCGGGGCGTCAGGGTGAGACGGCGGGAGTCGACGGGGACGCTTCTGCAAACAGCTGGGGAGGCACGTTTTAGGAGACCAGCCTGGCGACGGCTGTTGGGAGGGCGGGGGTGGGCAGGGGGGAGGCACTCCCTCCCAGGCAAGCGATGGGCCCTCCCCTGGGGCTGGCAGAGGAGCTGAGAAGGGTGGAGGAAAGAAACTTCCCAAGGAAGAGTCCACGAGGTTCGGCAGCTGAGCTGATTGTTGGGAGTGGGGGGCTGGTGCCACCTGGTATTTACAGACCACTCACCGGAACACTTTTCACACCTGCCACTTTGCACGTTTCATTGTGAGCCTTCCCAGGAGGCAGAGGAGCTTCATGGATGAGGGAGCTAACCCACAGAGGTCAGACATGCCCAAGTGACAGGGCTGGGTCTGGAGGTTGACCAGTTAGCCCAGAATCTAATGCCTGCCCTGCCCACCATTTCCTTCTGCTCACGTTACCCCACCTTCTCAGAACAGAGCAGCTTCACTGCCATTCTGCTTTATCGCACCTGCAAAGAGACCAGGGTAATTTGACAGCCTGAGAAGGAGAAGCCGGCACCTGGACTGGGTCCTCGGGAGCTCCTTTAACACCTTCAGACACCCAAGCTATTTCCGCCCTGACCACACAGAGGCTGGTCTTCCCCAGCCCCCAGGTGGCCCCGTGGGACGCACAGCGCCCTTCCGGCTGCTCAGGGGGGGCTTTGCCCAGCAGGGCCCCTTACCTCACAGCCGCTGTCATCCCAATGGGCGTGACTGGCAACGGCCGGACCCCGGGGAACAGGCCTCGGCTCAGAACCCGCGTTCCGTTCTGTATCACTCCTGGAGGAACTGGAAAAGCAAAGAGACACCACACGTGAATCCCGCTGTGCAGACTTCTGTTCCGAGTCAGAAATTCTGGATACACCAGAGAGAGAGAGGGAGACAGGGAGAGAAAGCAGAGATACAGGTACAGAGAGCAAGCAGACAGACAGACAGACAGGCAGACAGACAGACAGACAGACAGACAGACACACACACACACACACACACACACACGGTGACAGATACAAAAAGAATATCAAGAGAGCAAGACAGAAAGAGAGAAAGATACCACACCTCAAGAGAGAGATTTAGTTAGTCAAGTCAAACCAATAGCTTATTATTGATGCCTTGGTTAAAAAAGAAAAGTGGGCTGCAAATATTACTTCCTGCATTAATTACATATAAGCTTTTATCTCTAGGCAGACCCTTTAGGTCTCAAGAACCTGAAGGCATCTTGAGCAAACAACTCATTTTCCTCACGCTTCTCCGGCCACAGTCAGAACTGGGAATATCTTGCTAAGAGTCCTTAATCCAGGAAGGGGAAAAAAAACAAACCAGCCAGAAGAACAGCAGGGCCGTCTTTACAAGCTCCTCGGCTCCTGGGCGCTCACAACACCCCGCGAGCGTCCCCACGCCCGTCTCGGCGCGGCGTGCAGGGCTGTCGGAGGCGGCCCGTCTCAGAAGCTCGCGGCCCCGCCGTAGGCCCGCCCGCCTCCTGCCCCGGAGCTCCCTCTGAGCGGACGCCCCGGGCGCGCTCGCCAGCCGCGGTCTCCTAGACACGCTCAGCCCCGCGTCACTCCCGAGCCAACCTCCTCGTCAGGGGCCACCAGCCGCTGCCCGTGCCGTGTGGAACTCACAGTGGCCTCACACGGATCTGAGTTCTTACGGAACAGGGGGACCAGAAGCAACTCCCGAGAGTCGATCTTTTTTGGCCTCCCGAACAGCGGTTTCTTCTGGCTCACGCTAACGTTCTCCCAGCACCATCAACACGCCTCCACGTGTCTGTCTAGGGGGCCAGACATGCCTCCCGTGGGAACACTCTGACAGAGGGCTTGTACACCTGGGGTTTATCCTGTTCTTCTGGTGGGACTTTGTGGGAGCTCATGGAATCTACTTTTCCTTCTCTGAACAGTGTTCTCGAAGACCCTTTCTGTCTCTAGCATCCTTGAGTCCCCAGCCCTTGGCCCAGACTCACCCAAGGGCAGGGTGGACAGATCGTGCTTTTCTCAAACACAGACCTAACCGAAAAGAATCTACAAAATCATACCTTTGAAAACGAAAACCACTCTAAATATTAAGTTTTTAAAAAATCAATAAATCTTTTTATAGACTTTTTTTTTTTGATGTGGACTATTTTAAACGTTTTTGGTTGTTTCAGCTGCCAGACATGAGGGATCTTAGCTCCCAAATAGGGGTCTAACCCGCACCCACTGCATTGGAAGGCAAAGTCTTAAACAGTGGGCCACCAAGGAAGTCCCTGGATATTAAGTTTTTAAAGCCGATATTATTTGTGTGGAACAAGTAGGCTTCCCAAAAGACACGGTGCATACTTTTTAACTCCTGTAATTTCAGGTCTCTAAGAGCAGATTGATGTAAATACGCTAAACCTTAAGTCGGGTCTTTCACGTTGGACGAACGTCTGCTCTGGAACGTGGGATAAAGTTGTAGACTGATTCCCTGGGGAGCTCCTGCTCGTATCCTCTGCCATGTCTCATCCAGGTCCGTGTAAGGTGCCCGTTACTAGGCTGTGCAAAAGGTGGGATAAGAGACAAACGGAGAGTGGTGCCTGAAGTCGTCACTACTAGCACAGCTCGGGCTCGAGGACCCCCATCTGCTCCCATATTTAATCACGCAGGCAGGCTGAACGAGACCAGGGGCTTCTACCCGTCACTTAACAATCAGCCTGATTTCAGATATTAGGTCATCTGAGGTGGGGGACTCACCAGGCACCTTAAAAGCATGAAACCTGTTAGGATATGACATTGCAACTAATTATCACGGTGTGCTTAGCTGATGAGTTCTCTGGACTCTAGCAGAGTGTCTGGAATTTAAATCTGCCCAAATTACCAAACAGCTTCATATGAAGCTACAAGACAGCGTGGTATACATGTAAGTGCCGACCTATAGATCCATGGAACAAAAGAGAATCCAAGAAAGAGACTCACGTGCATGTGGCCAACTGATTTTTGACAAACACGCAGACAATGGGGGGAAGAAGGGTTAGAACAATGAGACAGAAATGAACCTTGGTCCTAACCTCATACCAAACAGGGAAACTAATGAGGGATGCATCATGGAGCTAAATGTAAGGACTAAAGTTACAAAACTTCTGGAAGAAAATACCGGAGGGAAAATCCCAGTAATTCCAGAGGACAGACATACGTAGAAACCAGGAGGACTCTGGTGTTCAGACGGATGCTTCAGGTGGAGGTTATTTTTGGTTGGTCCCTCTGCTTTGGGGATTGTGGGAAAGGGTTTTTTCCAATTATTTTGCTGTGCAGTATCTCTTCAAAATGGTCAGTATTTAATGTATCAGTCACTAGGGATCTCATCTAGAACATTAAGCAAACCTGACGGAATAGTGCTCCCCCAAACAGCTTAAATATTCAAAGTCTACACCACAGTGGTGATTCTCATCAGTGAGAATGATTACAGTCTCATGTACAGGCTGTATCAGTTAATGGATGAATTACCAAGTACCTGTCCACACATTAGATGAAGAGGACACAGGGTCCCCCCAGCTAGGGGGGACAGGCAGAGAAGCGAAGAGACAATGAAAGCGTACTATAGCAAGCGCTAGGCCAGCATGGGCATGGGTGCTATGGGGCACGCAGGATGGAGACAGCTAACCCAAACAAAGGCCATCTGGGAGGCCTTCCTTCAGGAAGTGCTGGCGACGTTAGTATTCAAAGGCACGCACCAGGTCTGGAAGTGATGAAAAGCATAATGAGCGTAAGAACTAAAAAGTAATTCTGACAAAGCATATCACCCTAGCAGGAATGAGATGCACCTTTACACTTCACTCCTGGTGGCTCAGACAGTAGAGAAGTCGCCTGCAACGCAGGAGACCCGGCTTCGATCCCTGGGTTGGGAAGATCCCCTGGAGAGGAGAATGGCAACCCCCTCTGGTATTCTTGCCTGGAGAAGCCCATGGACAGAGGAGCCCGGTGGGCTACAGTCCGTGGATGGGGTCGCAAAGAGTCGGACACGACTGAGCAACTAATCCTTCACTTTCACTATGGATACCGGGAAAACCAGTGAAGGGCTGCGAGCAGGGGGGTGGTCTCTAGCCTGGCGGCTGAGAGCCAGACTCTGGGGTCGCACGACCTGCCTCTGTGTCCCGTCAGCGTCCTTTACTGCCTGTGTCTTCTGATGTGCTCCTTTAAGTAAGAAGAGGTCCCAGTATTGACCTCTCGGAGTATTTAGAGGTTTAACTGAATAAAGGCACGGCTGTTCTGAAAAGAGATGCCGGTCTTCAATCTCAGCATCACCCATGTGCTCAGCACCCCCAGAGGCGCCCTGCAAGCGGCCCACGAGAACAGGATGAGACAAAGCTGGATGGGGTCGGAAGCCCCTGGCCATTGTCCGCGTCACACGCTCAGCCGGAAGAGCAGCCACTGGGCTCACGGCACTTCTGTTCCCCGTGTGCAAATCACTTCAGAGTCACTCCTGTGGCGAAACACCCAGAGCACCTACAGTCCTGCGGCAAAGACTAGGAAGCCCCAGGCACACGCCCCCGGCCCGGCACAGAAGACTAGGGAGCCCCGGGCACACGACCCCGGCCTGGCACAGCCCTGCAGTCATCCGGCCGTCAGAGGAGACGCAGCCCCGCCTGTACCCGGAGCCCTCTGCCCGAGTGGCTGGAGCCTCCGATCACCAGCGGCTCACCCGGCGTCAAGGAGACGGAGAGAGGAGGTCAGCCCTCACCAAGCAGCTACTGGACACCGCTCGCTCGACTCCCTGTCTCATTAAGCTCCAGGGAAGGAGCCTCTTGTGTGGTCACGAGTACACACTTGGGGCCACACGGCCTCTGTCCAAAGTCTTGCCCACCACAAGCCCAGTGGCTCTGGGCAAGTGCCTTACCCTTCTGTGCCTGTTTGCTCGCCTATAAAGGAGGCATGAGAGCACCTCAGAGCATCGTTTTGAAGATAAAACAAGACAAAGCACAGGAGCTGCTAGCTCAGCGGCTGGCCCACGCCGTAAGCTCGCCGTCACCGAGATCACCGGGTTCATCCTTCCGCCATCGCACCTCACCTCACCGGCGCCCTCTCACTCATTATCTCTCAGGCACAGGATTTAACGGGGTCAGGACACGCGGAAAGTCTTTCAGTCTATCAGGCTTTTGGTAGCTCTCCCTAACTCTGCCTCCCTGCTGGCTCAGCCGGGAAAGAATCCACCTGCAATGCGGGAGA
Organism: Capricornis sumatraensis; assembly: GCF_032405125.1. Taxonomy (NCBI): domain Eukaryota; kingdom Metazoa; phylum Chordata; class Mammalia; order Artiodactyla; family Bovidae; genus Capricornis; species Capricornis sumatraensis. Next base: position 2,262,946 of record NC_091070.1, on the reverse strand, counting down.
CCCCAGCTCAATTCTTGGGAAGATCCCCTGGAGAAGGGAAAGGGTACCCGCTCCAGTCTTCCTGGGCGTCCCTTGTGGCTCAGCTGGTAAAGAATCTGCCTGCAATGCAGGAGACCCTGGTTCGATTCCCGGGTTGGGAAGATCTCCTGGAGAAGGGAAAGGCTACCCACTCCAGTGTTCTGGCCTGGAGAATCCCACGGACTGTATTGTCCATGGGGTCGCAAAGAGTCGGATACAACTGAGCGACTTTCACTTCACGAACTCTGCACTCACCCGCGAAGACATCTTCCTGGTGAATGCACTTCACAGAGACTCTCACGGACGGCTTCCCTGCAGCATGAGAAGGCCTTCCCCGAGCAGTGTCTGGAACCTGGTGACCCCGCTGGCGTGCACCTGAGGCTCTCCCTCGGACCCCGGCGCGCACTCTCACAGGAGCTGCTGCAGGAGCTGCTCCCGCCAAGCCTGGCTTCCCAGCGCTGCTGCAGGCAGCTCCTCACGGGGGGTGGACGTGCCCCTCTCTGCCCACGCGGCCGGTGACTCGGAACTGCTCCCACCCTTTTCTCCCTTCTGTCCCCACACCCAGGTGTCTAGAATGTGGCTTCTGAGAGATGAATCCCGGCCGGCCTAACACGGCTGAGAAAGGCATTCCCAAGTCCCCGCGCCATGACTTTTTGAGTCTGGATCTGGAGACGGGGTCAGTGCCCCTGGCCCTTTGCTTCTCAGCACATCTCCTTCCCTTCTGTTTCCTCTGTGTTTTCCCCGATGTGTATCAACACACGTAAACCCAGGGCGCCTACCCAACCTGCTGAAATTAAACCTGGGCTCCAGCTAGAGAAGAGGTCATAAGAAACTGGGCATTTAGATTTGTGGCTTCTCACTAAATCAACTAAAAAAGAAAAGAAAAAGCACCCTCCCCCCCAGCATCATCCTTTCCTGCTACATCACTGAAGTACTTAGCTCTTCGCATGGAAGTCTGCTCTATACTCTAATAACCTACTAGGGAAAAGAACTTGGAAAAGAACAGACACATTTGCAGTGCAACTGAGCCAGTTTGCTGTGCGCCAGAGTCTAGCACTGTGGATCAACTCTCCCCCAGCAGAAAATGCTTTTTAAGTCGGCTCTCCTAGGAGAGAAGACGTTTGTCTGAGACTCTCAAATCCGGGGACAAGGTGCCGAGGACATCAGCACTTTGTGTTAAACACTGACTCTCAACTTTTATCCATCAAGAAAGCAGCCCTCACACACACAGAGAATCAAATCAAGCAGCACCGTTCGCTGTGATCCAAATGTGATCACGTCCAGAACCCGAAATAAAAACAGTGGAAGGCACAGGAGAGGCTTTCCTCCGTGCTCCGCCCGCCCCGGCTTCCCCAGCTCCCCTCCCCACGTTCTGTTTCCTTGATTTTCGCAGCTTCTAAAATTAACCTCTGAGCTCCGACTGCTGCGTTGGAGAGCAGCCCGGGCTAAGCTAGCAGAGGCCATAAGCTGAGCAGCAGGTGACTCGATAATCCTTCCCTTTCCTAGGACTGGCCCTTCTGCCCGCTTCCTTGCAAGGATGCGGGGAGGGCTGAGAGGAGGGAGCCTGCTTCCTGGTGCCTCTACAAGCATTCCAGCTCTGGGGGGAGGGGGGCTGAGGACCTCCGCCTTCCCCCCCACTCCCACCCCCACCCCATTCGGTTGTTCTGTTTATCTAGAGCTTCTCTCTGGGAACATTCCAACCCGGCATGATGTCAGCCTTTGAAGATGAGTGGGCTTCCCTGGTAGCTCAGTGGGTAAAGACTCCGCCTGCAATGCAGGAAGGATCCCTGGGTCGGGAAGATCCCCTGGCGGAGGGAAAGGCTACTCACTCCAGTATTCTGGCCTGGAGCAGTCCATGGACTGCATACTCCTCGGGGTCAAAAACAATCCGACACGACTGAGCAACTTCCACTTCATTTGAAGATGAGTAACGGTGCTCAGACTTCTTCTGACTTAATAACAATCCTTCTATTGGGGTCAAAGGTGACTCACAAGGCTTGTCAGAGAACTGTAGGGCAGAGAGTAGAGCAGAAATCTAGAGCAGATGCGACTGTGAGTGTGTGAGTGTGAGTGTGTGTGAGTGTGTGTGGGTGTGTGTGAGCGTGTGAGTGTGTGAGTGACTGTGTGTGTGCGTGTGCACTCGTAGTGTGTGTGCGTGTGTGCGAGTGAGTGTGCGTGTGCACTCGCAGTGAGCGTGTGAGTGTGCGTGTGTGCTTGTGCACTCGCAGTGTGTGTGTGTGAGTGTGTGTGCATGTGTCTGAGTGTGTGTGTGTGCACTTGCAGTGTGTGTGCGGGCTCAGAGCTGACTCTTCGCAACCCCATGGACTGTAGCCCACCAGGCTCCTCTGTCAGTGGGATTTCCCAGGCAAGAACACTGGCGTGGGTTGCTGTTTCCTCCTCCGGGGGATCTTCCTGCCCGGGACCAAGCATGAGTCTCTTCTGCTGCCTGCACTGGCAGATGGATTCTTTACCCCTGCGCCAGCTGACAGAACGAGTGTGGCCACTCTAGAGCGGGTGAGACGTGGAATTCAGACGAGCCATGTTCTAAGCACACTGGATTTCAAAGACTCAATATGAAGAAGAGGATGTAAAATGTTTCATTAACACCGTAAAATAATACTGATTACATTTTGCAGGCCGACTCTTTATCACTGGAGCCACCTAGGATGCCTTAACTAGAATCGAGAAGTTAGAATTAATCTACAGAGCCATACTTTTTTTTCTGGCAGGGGAGAGGGATGCAGATGGATTTGACTAGAAGCTCAGGAGACGAGGCAGCGGTGTCCTGCCTGGATTTTTCTGCAAGCCGTGTCCCGCAGAGCCCCTGAGACGTGATGGCATGCCTTGCGGAAGGCTCCCCACGCCGCGAACGGACCGAGCCAAAAAGAGAGAATGTTCCCGCTGGGGCTGCGGGGGAGACAATGCTGCAGGCTGAGGTTCTGATGAGCTCGGCGTGCTCAGCTGCCCCGCGGAAGTGAAGCATCAGCGTGCAGGGAGGGGCTGAGGGGCCCCACAGGGAGGGAGCTAAGGGGCATAGGTGCAGTGGGCACCCCCGGGGCAGGAGGGGGGGCCTCCTCCTGACGGGGGTTCTGCCACCTTCTGGAGATGGCTCCTTGCTAGCACCTAACCGACTCCCAGCCTGCGGCCAGTCTGCCCGCAGGAAGGATGAGAGCGCAGGACCTCAGCGGCTGCCGCCTGGGGCCTCCAGAAGGGCCAGGACAAAGGCGAGACCTTAAACCGCCCAGGCTGTCTTCTGCCTGCTGCGCAGCGCCAGGGGCAGACGGATGGGGTGGGGCCCCGCTGACACGGGGCGTTGCTCAGCCCAGGCAGTGAACACGGGAGGCTGTCGACAGCAGCCCGCGAGGATGAGGCTGCGGTAACAGACGGCCATGGGCCTGCGTGGGGAGCAGGCAGGCAGGACCCCAAACCTGGGCGACACGCGTGCACACACACCCTGAGGCAGGCTGCCCATTCCCCACCAGCACCCCGGCGTCTGCTGCCTTTGAGTGTTTTGGCTAAGGGATCAGGTCAGGTCAGTTCAGTTCAGTCACTCAGTCATGTCTGACTCCCTGCAACCCCATGGACTGCAGCACTCCAGGCCTCCCTGTCCATCACCAACTCCCAGAGTTTACCCAAACTCATGTCCATGGAGTCGGTGATGCCATCCAACCTCCTCTGTCGTCCCCTTTTCCTCCCGGCCGCAGTCTTTCCCAGCATCAGGGTCTTTTTCAGTGAGTCAGCTCTTTGCATCAGGTGGACAAAGTGACTAAGGGATCACCTCCCACTGTTTCCAGGCTTTGGGCAAAGCCGGCAGGGTCGGGCATAGCGGCTTCTGCGCTGTATGTCCGGGACGGTCTCCCTTTGGGAGGTGAGGTCCTGCCTCTCATCCCAGACAAGAAACATCAGGTCAGGAGGCAAAGGGGGAGCAAAGCACAGAAGAGCTGCTGTAGAGAGTCCTGGCGTCGGGACACAAGCCTCTGACTGCGCCTCTTAGGAGGCTGACGGGGGTTCCTCGGGCCCCCAAGTGCAGGAGCGGACGCTCAACGTACACTCACCTCCTTCCAACGGCCCTGCTCCAATCTCGGGGGCTTCTCACCCACTGACTATGCCCTAGCTGGATTTCCAGGGGATCTGATGAGGCTTGGGGTCAGACAGGAAGGTGAATACAAAGCTGATGCACTACCTTCTGCCCAGGCACTAAACTGACTTCTCTGCTGTCTCCTTCCAGACTTCCGTGGGTTGCCCGGTCCCTTCCTACCAGGACGCTAGAGCCCGCTCCTGGCAGGCTCACCAGGGCTGTGGCTGGGCTTCTCACAGTAGTCAGAGCAAGGTGGGAAAGCCCTATGTGACTCCACAGCTTCACAACGTGAACATGGAGCTCGGAAAACTAAGTTCAGCATCCCAACACACATAAGACTACAGACACCCTGAAAAAAAATTGTTACAACACGTGTTACAGTAAGGGAGAGGGGAGCAGCTCATTTAGCCATGAGAACACTGAAAACAATTAACTTCTTAACTCATCAGGATCAACCCTTTTCTATCTGTGATCAAGAATCTAGGGATAATAGACCTTTATAAAACTGCCAAGGATCGCTGATGACCAGTCCCCTGGCCTTTCCTCGCCTTTATTCCCGTTCATCAAAATAACTTCCTTAAACCAACGATCACTGCGGGCAGTGACTGGTACGAAGGAAGGTACCCAAACCTTATGTAGCTCTGATCAAGTCAGTACGCTTGCCCCGTGATGAATTATCCACCTTGATTTCAGAAACTGTTTCAGAACATAATGGGATTACAGTCTGGTCTACTCTCTTCCTGCAAGAGATATCTGAGAACTGAGTTTTTTTTTTTTTTTTTCACTTCCGTGTAACTTCAAACATCCTTTAAAACCCACACTACAGGTTAACTGCTAGTTACAGGACTGCACCGGCTCTGTGTCTGCTTAGCAGTGGTGATTCCTTCTCGGAGGTGTGGACAGTCTTTATTTCAACGGCCAGCAAGCTGAGCTCAGCAAAGAGAGAATGAGGATTCTGTGCCTTCAGGACCAAGTAACCGCAGCCTTCGGCAGAGAGATGACTGTCCTGAGAACGCCTGGCTGCGTCTCTTGGGTCTTTTAAACCAAGGGACAGGGGAGGAAGGATGGAGCCAATTTCCTAAAGCTGCTGGCAGGCTAGGGGGGATGGTCTAGAACTCGACATCAGACAGCTGGGGAGGGTCTAGGAACAGATGTTCTCCTGTGGGAGATGCCACAAGCTCCCGAAGTGGGGATCCCTTTGCTTAGCAGGCCGGGCGGTGCTCAGAACGAGGCAGGTGGGCATCGGAGGGGGTCGGCTGCGGCATGGCACGAGTCCACGCACAGCAAGGCGGTGACGCCGTTATCCTGCCAACGGGCTGCAGGGGCTGAGCTGGCTGTCTGATCAACAGGCTTCCGCCGGGAGAGGGACGTGGCCGCTGGGAGGACAGGGGACTGACATCTGCGTTTGGGTCATTGGTCATCACTGGGGGAGGAGACCATTCTAAAAACACGCTAGCTCCAGAGGTGGGGAGAAGACATCGGATGGTGTATGAAGAGCAGTTCCAGGGAGGAAGCAAGTATGTCTTCAGCTGGGCCTTGCTGGAGGGCCGACGGGAGGTGGAGCCGGGAGCCTGCTTCTCAGGAGCAACCCTGCCCTTCTGTCTGTGTGGCCTTGTGCACAGGACGACATGGGGCGGGGGAACCCCAGTGTTGCCCTCTGCAGGCTGTTCCAAGCTCCTGCATACCCACCTTGCTAGGTTTTCCTCTCCTCACCCTAAGACAGGAGCCTGTTATTCATGAGGTCCCCAAGGGGACAGGCATGTCTACAAATGGGTCCTGCTGAGTCCTACGACTGTGAACCGGGCCCCTGCAGCCTCTTCCAGCAGAAACGACAAGCTCCCAGGAATAGCTCCTGAAGGAGAAAGGGTCTGTTCTCTGGGACTCATTCCTGGTCCCCTTCCCTGCCCCTGAGTCTCAAGCCCTGAAATTACCTTAGCACTCTGTCATCTTGGAAACACACCTACGCATTCAGTCACACACGTGCGTGGCTGCGTCTCTCTATGCACATGTATGGAATCACGCACTGCGGTAGTTCAAAGTGGTTCTCTAAGGTGGGGGCGGGGGGGCGGTCTGCTTGGGCATTAGTCCTTCCTGCGGCCTGGTATGTAAAGGAGGTTAAGTCCACAAGCTGTGGTGCTGTAGGCTATAGAAGCATCTACTCACAACCTGCTTGTGTCTCAGGGGGAGTATTCAAAAGCATCATGGCAGTGGCAGCGTCAATGTCAGGATCTGGAAAAATCAACCAATAAACAACATTGTTTACAACGGGGCTGCTGTGCGCGAGTGTCCTTCCCCAGCAAGTCACAGTCTATGAACACAACAGAGGAAAAGAAAAAAATCCAGGAACTTGGGTCTTCCACGGTTGGCCCAGTGGTTGAGAATCCACCTTCCAATGCAGGAGAACGAAGGTTTGATTTCCTGGTTGGGGAACCAAGATTCCACATGCCGTGGGGCAAGTGAGCCTGAGTGCCCACTTGTTACAATGGAAAGAAGTCCTCTCGCCCATTTATTATTACAATGGAAAGATGTCCTCTCGCCACAATGAAGGACGCCACGGCAGTGAGGGATCCCGTGGGCTGCATCTAACACCCAACACCGTCAAAAAGAAAGGGATCCATAAAGAACGCAGAAACTAGAGGAGCACCCCCAAGGTGGCTTCGGGCCCGTCTGGGTGCGCAGGGAGAACGCTGCTCGAGAAGGAGATTTAAGGGGCGCAGTGCGGGATCCTCTGCACCGTGCTCCTTTCCATCGCTTGTGCCGTGTGCTCCTGAGGAGCTGCTGATCTCCGCACCCGCTCAGCCTGTCCCCCTGGGGTGGAGGGGCAGGAGAGTGGGCGACAACACAGCGTTCAGCCACGGGGATCTCTAACGGGGCGGGGACGCTCATGGCATCAAGAGGAGAAAGCACCAGCCACACCTGCGTCTAGCGAGGCACAGATGAGACACTCGGTCACTCCCATTCGTCAGCAGAATGTAAACTGTATTTCATGAGGCTGTCACAGCAGTGGCGGGGGTGGTGAAGGCCTCACACACACACACACACTCACATACACACACACACACGCACACACACACACACACACACACACACACTTCAAATCTGTAGGGAAAAAAATCGCGGTTCTGATGTTGAACATACAACAGTTGTTTCCACATCTATTATTGCTTTTAATATGGGACTAAAAGAAAAAAATACTCATCACTTCATTGCTATCTGTTTTAATAGGTTTCTGAATCCTTTCTGATCCACCGGTTGACAGATGGCTGCTTATATATAGACAGAAAAATATTATCCTTTTATAACTAAATTCGTTTTCCTCTGAGAGACAGCAGCGCCGCTGCTATGGAAATGAAAGTCACCATGGCAACGGTAAACAACCCCCAAGAAGGGTCGCCGACCGGGCTGAAAGGAGCAGCTGCGCCGGTGCGGCATCCCGGCTGCCTGGGCTGGAGCTCACCGGCCGGGCCGGGAGGCCCACGCGACAGGCGCCGCCAAGCCCCACGCACACATGGGGAGTCGACGGCCACAGCCTGTCCCTGGAGACCGCCACCTCCGCGTCCCCTGCACCAGCGACGGACGACGGTGGGGGCCCCTCACGTGTCAGTTCTCGTACAAGTTATACACCCCAAAATTCAATTTATTGCTGATGGCTCCATGGCACTTTATTTAGGGTTTTTATGTTAGAAAACGACCTTTTTTTTAAACTGTTTTTTTTTTTAAAGTACATTTTTCATAACTATACAGGAGCAGTTTAATTTCAGGGAAGTAATGTGATGCAGTATAAAGCCCCACAAGTGATTAATAATACGGATGATGCTGGTTCCAAAAGACAATCTCTCAAAAAAGGAAAAAAAAAAGAAAAGAAACAAAACTAAGGGAAGTGAACTAGACCCTGCAGCCTTTTTCTACTCCACCTGCAGGAGGCCCATTACTCACGCTCCATAATGGGGTGCAAGTTCATTTTGATAAGTACATTTTATGAGAAACAGGTAAATTAATTCATTTGACAACTCCTGGGGTGAAATTCCTAAAACAGTCATCGATTCTCCTTGATCTTAAAATGTAAATGCATATATAAGCTGAACGATGAATCAAAAAACTTAAAGCTACACTCACTGCGGCTAGGGTTGCTGCAGCGCCTGCCCTCTCAGCTCCCCACCAAGACAAAGGGCTCACAGTGCCGAGGTACTGCTGGGATTCCACCAGCCATGGGCAGCAGGCAGCTCCCGGGAGGTCACGGGGCGAGGGCTGAGCCTTCCTCTTTTTGGAAAAGGCCTTTCCTTTCTCAGGACTGAGGAAATATGCATGTTTCCCCTCAGCAAGCAAAAGTTCTTTGCCATGTTCGAGAAGGCAAGTGTTGCAGGCAACCCAGGGCTCGCCGGCCCGGAGGGTCTCTACCTCCCCTGGCCACTCCCACTTGGAGTTTTCCTGAGTGACCAGGAGGTCTGATGGGGACAGAACAAGACGAAACACAGGTAAGGAGTCTTGAGGCTTTTCCTGCCCGTTTTGTCCGAAAATGAAAGAAAGTAGTTCCATGCTCTTCAAACACACATCTGACCTCAGGAGGAAGGTGTAAGGGACCCCAGGTGGGAAGATACAATGAAAGAAATGCAAAGGGAAGAAAGAGAACCTTAACGAGAGAGAGCATCCGCATCACAGCCTCAGCGGGGCAGCCCCAAGGACAGCATGGCGGCGGGGGAGCTCCAGACCCACACGGCATCCGCCTCCAGCCCTAACTCACCAGCCCCCATCGAGCCAGTAAACACACAAGCGAAGTAAAAATAAGACGCTTTAGCACAAGCCCTCCAATCCTGTCTTCCACCCGGAGTCGCCATGCCCAAGGCCCCCAGAGATAAAAAGCCCGTTGCTATCTTGGCATTCCTGCTGGTCTCCAGGCACTTGGGGGTAAGTGTTACACCCAGCCTTCTCGCTATCTCACTCATCCTCAGCTCCTGAGCCCCACTCTCCATTCTCCCTGGGACTCTAAGCCTGAAGAGGCAGCAGAGTGGAATGGAGAGCAGACCCCGAATGCCTCCCTCACGACCTCTTGGCAGGTGAATCAGCAAACGGTGTGAGAAAATGGTGTGGAAAAACGGTGAGGAAGCGTGTTTGTGCAGGTGTGCGCTCCCTGGCACGACGGCGCCAGCCCTTCCCCAGGGGATACAGCGAGACTCATTCTGGGGGGATAGTTTGATGAGCATGACAGATTTTATACCACTGCTTGTTGCTGCTCGTTGCTAAGTCAGGTCTGGCTCTCTGCGACCCCATGAACTGCAGCGCTCCAGGCTTCCCTGTCCTTCACCATCTCCCAGAGTTTGCTCAAACTCAAGTCCATTGAGTTAGTGATGCCATCCAACCATCTCATCGCCCGTCGTCCCCTTCTCCTGCCCTCAATCTTTCCCAGCATCAGGGTCTTTTCCAATGAGTCAGTGCTTCGCATCAGGTGGCCAAAGGATTGGAGATTCAGCTTCAGCATCAGTCCTTCCAATGAACACCCAGGACTGATCTCCTTTAGGATGGACCGGTTGGGTCTCCTTGCCGTCCAAGGGACTCAAGAGTCTTCTCCAGCACCTCAGTCTGAAAGCATCAGCTCTTCGGCGCTCAGCCTTCCTTATTGTTCAGCTCTCACATCGAGTGCCGCCACCACCACAATCGAGGTGGAGAGTAGAGCTAAGACACACATGTCCTGCGCTCCAAGGTCTCCTTTGGGCCCGCTGCTCTGGGCAGCAGCAGACTTGCTTTCTGCTACTCATCTGTGAAGCAGGATCAGTGGTTCTTTCCTATCGCTGTTCTTCCCCACTAACTCTCCACTGTATAGATACGCTAAGGTGTGTTTATCCACTGGGTTGATTCCAGTTTGGGATCTTCCAAAAAAAAAAAAAAAAGCTACTGTGAATTTCTGAACCAGTCTTTTGAGAAGATACGCTTTCATCCCCTTGGGTAACTGCTGATAAGTGTATGCTCAGCTTTACAGGAAGATGATTCTTTCCCAAAGAGGCTGCACCACGTATGAGTTCCACTGGCTCCACATTTGTGTCAACACTTGAAACTGCCAATAAAACTTGAGCCATTCTAGAGATGTGATGGTGCGTCCTGGTGATTTTAACTGGCATTTCCCCACTGACAAACGGTGCTGACAGCTTCTCATGTGTTAACAGCCGTGGGTATATCTTCTTTTGCGGAAAGCCTGTTCACGTCTGTGCCTGTGTTGTAACTGGGCTGCTAATTTCTCACTCTAGAGTTTTAAGTGCTCTTTCAGCATCTGGATGGAAGTCCTTTGGGAGACACGTTTTTCTCAATCCACGGCGTCTGTTAGTTTCTTAACAGTGTTTCTTAATAAGCAAAAGTTTGAAATTTTTCTAAAGTCCAATTTATCACTTTCTTTGATAAATTTTTCTCAATGATTTTTGTATCCCAACTAAAAAATCTTTGTCTACCCCTAAAGTTGCACAGAACTGTCTCCTGTGGGGCATCTTTTTAAAAATCTCATGTTGGTATATCAAGTATAAACATTATCTGGGTTCAATACTCAGATCCAAATAAATGAAAATGGAAGGGATCAACCAGGCCTCTTTCTTTATCTGGCAGGCTGATGAAGCACAGACCTCCAGAACCACACAGGTCAATATGAGAAGGACCCTCTCTGGCTCCAGGTGTGCTGGGAGAACCCCAGGCAGCCCGAAGGCCTTAGGCAGCCAGCCGTGTCCGTCAGAAAGTCTCTTGGAGCCTCTTCTATACATAAGCCACGCCCTTATGCTTGTTACAACCTGACCTCCTGTGTGTGTTCCAGCCTTCAGAGAAGACAATCTTCCATCTCTTCTCTCTAAAGAGTTGCTGAAAGTGACAGTCGCTCAGTCCTCTCCGACTCCTTGCGACCCCATGGACTACAGAGTCCATGGACTTCTCCAGGCCAGAACACTGGAGTGGGTAGCCTGCCCTTTCTCCAGGGGATCTTCCCAACCCAGGGATCGAACCCAGGTCTCCTGCACTGCGGGGGGATTCTTCACCAGCTGAGCTACCAGGGAAGCCCAGTATTATTAAAATGTTTAAGTTTTTTCCCTTAAAAAACAAAAAATCAAGAAAGCAATGCACGCCCATTGTGGAAAAAAACAAAACGTGAGGAGTAAATGCCTTCCTTCCCCACAGACCCAGTCCCAGAGTTCCAGCTTCTCGCCCACCTGTCCAGAAACTGTCTATACAAACACAGGCGTTTGCTGAAATACCAGCGCACACACACTCATGCACACATACCTATTTCTAAAAGATTGGCTCCTATGGAAAATACTTTTCTGGAAAGAACTCTTCCCCCTTATTTTCCAGTTAACGACAGATCTTGGCACGCTTGCACATTAGTGTCTATCAGCTGAAGTTTTTTTGTGATGACTTTTTCAGGCAGAAAAACAGACCACAGGGCTAGCGGCGACGTGGCCTCTCCTTCGGACTGAAGACTCTGGGCGGGCAGCACAAAGCCCTTGTAGCCAGAAGCCTGGCCCCCACACGGCTTCTCCCCATGGGTCCCCAGGCCTGGAGACGAGGCCTGGGCACAGTCCCCCCACCCCGCCCTGCGGAGCAGCGAGGCTCCCGTCTCTCCCTCCCCAGCCAATCACAGCCCTCGCTCCCCATGCTCGTCCTCACGAGCACACTTTGTGGAGGCTTCCCAGAACCTGCCTGCCAACGCAGGAGACAGGAGTCGAGGGTTGGACCCCTGAGTGGGGAAACCCCCTGGAGAGGGCATGGCAACCCACCCCGGGAGAATCCCACGGACAGAGGAGCCTGGTGGGCTACAGTCCATGGGGTCAGGGAGTCAGAAATGACTGAAGCGACTTGGCACAAAAGTCTCTCTGCCGCCCCCACGCCGCTCAACCTGGCTTACAGCATAAGTGAAGAGGAAGATGTTTTTTTGGCCAGGAACTCTTTTTAGGAATGAAGATCCACTTGGCAGAAGCCAACCTTCTGATGTGTCTGGGGACTGAGGCTGAGATAGCAGCACCCTCTGTTCTTGAAGGGGGCCCCGGGGGTACTGAGCTCAGCACCCCAACACTGGAGGCCATATCACTTACCACTAGGTTGGCTCAGTAGAGCACCAAGTTCGTCATCATGGACGCTTAACACCCATCTTCAAATCCAAGCCGATCTCTAATCCCACATTAAAAAAAAAACCAAAACTTGCTTCTCAGGCTTCAGTAACAAATGTTACTTCTCTGCTGGCCCGGTTCCCAGCGGCCCATTTCAATTTTCATCTTTAATACAGCTGTCTTATCACATTGCCTCCTCTCTGCGCTATGAGACTGAAAAATGGTCACACATTTTAAAGATATTTTCGAACCCTCTTTCTCCTGAAGGTATAGACACAATTATATTACCCTATAGTGAAATAGGAGGTAATGAAGTTTCCAGAACCAACTGTTCAGCTGTTTGGATTAAAAAAAAAAAAAAAAGACTGTGGCTTATATTACCAAACTGTGGGAATGATTTCTTCTGGGTACCGGAAGAAGACTGCACTATACAGCCTGTGGGATCTTACCCCCCATCAGAGATGCGAGCCCCGCCCGCGGCACAGCAAATGCAGAGCATTAACCACTGGACCGCCAGGGAGGGCCCCAGCTCACCATTTTAATTAAATAAACATTTTTTAATTTTTTGTCAATTTTGTGGGATTTTAGCTCCCTGACCGGGGACTGAACCCACGCCTTCCGCACCGGCAGCACAGACTCTCACTGGACTCCCAGGGAGGTCCCGAGGCGTTTCATCGGTGACTGTGATGGAGAGCAGGAGGCGAGGCTTGAGGAGGCCTGGCCTTGGCTCCGGAGGCTGTAGCTGATGAACAAGTGACTTTGGTTTTGCTGGGCCTGCTGCTGCTGCTGCTGCTAAGTCGCTTCAGTCGTGTCCGACTCTGTGCGATCCCACAGACTGCAGCCTACCAGGCTCTCCGTCCCTGGGATTCTCCAAGCAAGAACACTGGAGTGGGTTGCCATTTCCTTCTCCAATGCATGAAAGTGAAGTCGCTCAGTCGTGTCTGACCCTCAGCGACCCCATGGACTGCAGCCCACCAGGCTCCTCTGCTGGATCTGAGCGGGCTCCTTTTCCAAGGCTGCTGGGGGGCCGCAGGCCTGAGATACGCTGACCGGTTTTAAACCGCATTGCACCGAGCTCCTGGCTCCGCTCACGACGCTCCCTGACTTCCACTTTCCAGCTCATGGCTGCCAGAAATGTGTGCTCCACAGAGAAGCTACCCAAGGGGCATCTGCTGCAAGGCCTGCAGGGGCAGCTAGTGAGCAGGCTCTGACCGGTGCCTCTGGGCCTGCTGGCCGTGAGCAGAGGGGCATCGACGGTTTGCGGGAGGGGCTGCTGATGCTGGGCGTGGTGGGGGGACAGGCCGAAGCCTTCCAGACTCTGGACTTCCTCACTTTGGAAACCTGTTTGGTCTCGCCTTCCTCGAGAGCAAAGGCCCACCACCCGGCGGAAACCGGGAAGCCAGCTCTGAGCGGGGATGGCTTCCAGGGGTAGGAATGGGAACGGGGGCTCCGACGAGAGCCCCGGCACTGGACGACCTGGCCACACCAACGTCTCGGAGGAAGGGCGCACCAAGTCCAAAAGCTGGAGACAGGCTCAGGCTGGGGGTCCCCGAGGTGGGGGGCGCAAGGCCCGCTGGGATGCCGGGGGCACCGTGGGCCTGGACGCACACCTGGGGCACGGCTGTCAGCATTCCTGGGTGATACTCACTCTCACACATCTGAGAGGCTAACCCTCCAGGCATCCATCTAGGTGGTTAGGGGGCTCCCGGGCACCTACCTGGCGCCGTTTTTTCCCCTCTCCAGCTATCACTTCTCCCCACCGACTGGAAGGTCAGCTCCTGCCCAGGCCCCACCGGAAGCCACTTCCTCCTCTAGCAAAGGCCACAGGATTCCTGGCAGTTCCTGCACCAACCCCTCCCCATCCCCAGCGGTTCTCCTGGGTGCCTGGCCCCCATCAGGCGCTGCAATGCTTGTCCCCGGCGACAGCTGAAGACTTCCATCTGCATAGTGTCTCCAACTGGGTGGACGTGCAAAGCCACTTTTCCAGAGGCAAAGAGCCCATCTCAGAGTGACATCGGCAGGTGCGTGAGCCTTAATGCCACACGGAACGCTGGCATCAGTGCCCCAAGGCACACAGCAACCACCCGCCTGGCTCTCAACCGTCTTGCTCCTTGAGAACTGGAAGAACTTGAGAACTCTGCACATCGGGCACACGTGTGTATAAATTACACTGACTCACCAGAATTTCAGAAGGGACCAGGGAGCCCTCGATTTCCCCAGGCCTGGTAGGTGATGACGGTCATCAGTGAGGACAAGTCAGAACTAAACCTCAGCCCATGCTTTCTATGTACTGAACTGCGCATGCCATCCCGAGCAACGAACCACCATCCTTGTGTTCTCGGGCCTTAGATGATCTTTCAGCTGAACTGAAGAAAGCGTTTCCCACGCTGAAATCAGCCACCTCAGCAGGAGCTGCCCTCAAGCATGAGGACAAGGGGCCGCTGCCATTCTGGACACTGAGCTCTACCCTCAGGTAGCTGCACGGTGGGCAAGGGTCACGCTCCACGCCTGGGAGCGATGCTCAGCATCTCCCTTCATTTACTTCGAGACAAGTATTCCAAGAACCTGTCTGCAGTCAGGGGATGTGGGTGGGGTGAGGGAAGTAAATGAAAAACAAAATAATGTGCCTGTTACAGCCCGTGGGCTATACCATCCCCAGAGAGGGATCCCCCACGAGGCTGGAAACAAGCCTGTAGTCAGTAGTGATGGGCGGTTGGGTGAGTACGGGGGTGGCGAGGGGCCCAGAGGGACACGTGCAGCCCCCACCCCGACCCTGTGTCTGCACCCCAGGGACCTGAGTCCAAGGGCGTGTCAGTGAGCTCCCTCACTTTGGTACAATGGGTTTCCAGACGAACATCAGAGGTAAAGAACGCGCCTGCCAATGCAGGAGACTTGGGTTGGATCCCTGGGTGGGGAAAACCCCCTGAAGGAGGGCACAGCAGCCCACTCCAGGATTCTTGCCTGGGGAATCCCACGGACAGAGGAGCCTGGCGGGCTTCAGTCCATGGGGTCGCGAAGAGTCGGACATGACTGGGTGACTACGCAGTAACAGCAAATCTCTTATGAATGGGCTTCCCTATCACTCAGCTGGTAAAGAATCTGCCTGCAAGGCAGGAGGCCAGGGTTCAATCTCTGAGTCCGGAAGATCCCCTGGAGAAGGAAATGGCAACCCCCTCCAGTATTCTTGCCTGGAGAATCCCATGGACAGAGGAGCCTCAGGGGCTACAGTCCACAGGATCGCAGAGCTGGACACTACTGAGTGCCTGTCCTGATCAGAAGTAGGCCAAGAAGGAAGGACTTCTGCCTGCTTTCAGCTCCAAGAAAGCAAATACGCTAGCTCCCTTTGGTCTCCCTTTCTCAGATGAAGAGTCACAAACACATACTACTAAAACCTGAATATTTGTTGGAAGGACTGAAGCTGAAACTCCCATACTTTGGCCTCCTGATTCAAAGAGACGCCTCACTGGAAAAGACCTTGATGCTGGGAAAGACTGAGGGCAAAAGGAGAAGAGGGTGGCAGAGGATGAGATGGTTGGATGGCATCAGTTACTTGGTGGGCATGGATCTGAGCAAACTTCAGGGTATGATGAAGGACAGGGAGGCCTGGTGTGGTGCAGTCCATGGGGTCGTAAAACAGTCGAACAGGACTTGGTGATTAAACCACAACAGCAACAAAACCTAGTTACTTAAAATCTGCTTGGGGTACATTTAAAAAAAGTGATCATTTTGTTGTTGCTTATTTATTGGCCGGCTGTGCTGCCCACGTGGGGGATCTTAGTTCCCCACCGGGGACAAGCCCGTGCACCTCTGCGGTAGAAGCATGGTGTCTGAACCACTGGACCGCCAGGGAATCATCTGCTCGGGCTACCCTAATAAACAGCGGAAGGAGACGAACAGGCTCTCTTCCCTGCACTCACACACAGGACTACGACAGCGGGCTGACACCACTGTGCCTCCACAGGCCAGTGGGTCCTGGGAGAGCCCAGCTCTTTCTCCATCAGAGACTCGAGTCTTAGACACAAAGAGGGGCCAAAGCGGGGAGAAGCGCACTTCCCGCTGGAGAGGCGGAGGCCCTCGTCCCGCTCAGTCTGCCCGCGCTGCACCAGAGCCCCGACGTCGCTCCCGGGGGACTGGGACGCCCTCTTCATCAGAAACGGTGCTCACTGCCGCCGATCCATTGCCTCCACAATTCCAGAGAGAATCCAGGCTGCAGATTCTCGCAACAGGATTACTGGTCACTGAACTCTGTCTGGGCCGCGGTTTTAAAGCCTTTCATGCTTCCTGGTCTAATCCTCACCCCCAAATACATTAGGGGGAAAAAGATAAAAGCACATCTGTTGCTTGGTATCTGTGTGCATGTGTGTGTGTGTGTGTGTGTGTGTGTGCAGTTCTCTGAAACATGTTTATTCAGAAACGACTTACACTACGAAATACACGGATCGAAACATCAAAACAAAGCACCAACAAAGCACTTGTTTCCTTCCTGAAGGTGAACTTAAGCGAACGCCTGTCTCGAAGCTGGCTCCTGGGATGTCCTACGCTTTCTAAGGCTTGCAAAGGAGGTGGATTCGGTGAGGAGACTAGAATTCCACTTTCGCTGCCTCATGCCTTCTCAATTGCATACAAAGAGACACCGGCCCCAACCATTCACTGCTGAGAACAGAAAATCTCATGACATTGTTAAGAAGTAATTCACTTTAGACACAATTAAATATGGAAATACAGGGAAATGTACATTCAAGATTAAGACTGCAAAGACAAGCATCACAGAAATAAAAAGGATTAAGTTTTCCACCCAAGAAGATTTACACTTAACGGTATGCTACCGGGAGAGAAGTCCTAAAGGAGACACCGACCAGCTGAGAAGGCAACTGACCCTAAGCGTGGAAGATCCCTGCACCTTAGTGTAACTATGAAGCAGTGAGCTGACCTTCTGGTGGGCAAATGGGAAACTGGTTGTAAAGACAAAAAAAAAAAAAAAAAAAAAGAAAAAAACAAAACAAAACCAAAAAACCCCCAAAACTAGAAAAGACAAAAAATAACCCCAGAAGTTTTCCAGAACAATTTTGGGGAATGTCTGCATCCCTGGAACAAATACTCTGTCTTGAGGCTATGTGGGAGGATCTCTCTTATTTTCAATGTGCTTGAAGAAAAAAAAAAAAAAGACTTGAGCTCCTTACTTTCCAACCACATAGTGTACAAGAGTTAGAGAACCAGTCCATAAAAGCACCAAGCCGGTACACCGAGGAACGAAGGCGGCCAAGTGCTGAGGCAGAGCGGAGCAGAGGAAAGCAGGCTTCCAAAGAAGGGGAGTCCGGGCCGGAGCTGACTTCCTCCTGCACATCCTCTGTGTTCGTTCCAGAAATACACGTGCCAAGCCAGAGCAAGGTTTTCAGCGTTGTGTCTGGGGCGTATTTGTTTTTGGAAAAACCAAGAGGTGATGGTCTCCAGACTGTCTCACGAACAGGCCCGGGCAGACCCTGAAGGTAAAGCGGGTGGAAGCTGAGGGCGGAGCGGGTGGGGTCCGCTCCTTCCCGGGCCGCCCATGCACGGTGGAGACCACCCTGCTGGCGCCTGGACAGCAGGGGGCGGGCGCCCCACGCCAGCAACTGGGGTCCTTCTCTCTCCGCAGAGGACACTTCCCATCCTTCAAAAGGGAGAGCAGCTGCAGCAAGTGTGAAACGAGCAAAACCAAACACAGACGCTGGCCGAGAGAGCAGGAACGTCTGCTGGGGCCGCCGCCGCCAGGCAGCGCCCCGGGCTTTCTCTCGCCTTTCGGGACTCCCCCAGCAAGGCTGGCGGCCCCCCTTCACCGGGGGGAGCAGGAGCCCCCCCTGGGCCGCGGTCAGTGTGGCGGCGGTCCCCCGAGCCCCGCTTCTGCGCGCTCCGACCACCAAGGTGCCTGGTGACAGACACTCAGCCCTGCCTGGAAGGCCAGGCAGGCACAGGGGGCCCCTCGGCCGCCAGCCTCCTGTCCCAGCGGGTGGCGACAACGCCAGAGTGTGTGTATGCGTGTGATGGGGGCGGGGGGCGTGGGAGAACATGCATTCTAGAAACCTGGGCTCCGGCTTGACTTGTGATGGAGAGAAAAGGCTGGGAAGCCTCCCCGTTCCTTCCCTCCTTATTTACGTCTTACTGGTTTTTTTTTTTTCAGCCACACCACGTGACTTGCGGGATCCCCGACCAAGCATTCAACCCTGGCAGTGAGAGCACTGCGCCCTAACCCGTGGATGACCAGGGTTCTCTCTGAGACAAATAAGTGGTTTAAAAAAGGTGTTTTTTTTTTTAATTTAAAGTTCTTCATAGCCAACACATTCAATACAGTATTCCCTGAATCTGGCTGATCACGTCAACAAAACAAAACATCAAAAACAAAACACACAGTAGTCCCCGAAAGTTACAAGGCAAGAGGCCTGCGGTACTGGGTGTGTGGACTGATGGAAGGGAGGACAAAAATGGAAAGCGGGAACCAGAGCCCAGGGTCCCCCACCCCCAGCAGCGCTCCTGAGATCACTGACCTGCGTCTTCTGCCAGAGGCCGGCCGGCCGTGTCTGAACTCGAGGAGCAGGTGGCACACAGGGCGGCCAGGCACAGCTCCGCCACTCGAGGACACCTCTGAAACTGCCACCCACCTTCCCTGGGAGGGGAAGCGGTCTCTCCCTCCCCAGACGCCCAGAGCTCTCCTTACCGTCTCCTGCCACGTGTCAGCTCTCTTCTACTCTGGTACATACACAACGTCTTAGGAAAGACAGGCAAAGAGGGTTTTCCCAAAGTCAGTGAGCATTCACTTTCTGGCACAATGTCTCACTTCTTACACTTACTTGCATTTAGGGAAAAAGAAGGAATTCCTTTTGCCATGGAATTCTTGGAAAGGATGCTTGCTTCAAGAGCGGAAGACTGAGGCCCACATCTCCTGACAGCAAGCCAGTATGCAGGTGTCTGAGAAGCCTGCAGAGGAAGCAGGAAGAACCTGGTCCTGTGTGTCGAGCTGCCAGGCAGGGTTGCGCGCTGCAAAGACCATGCCTCTCCCAGGTTAGGACCTGATCAACAGCTCGCAGTCACGGGCCGCTGGTCCTCAGGAGATGGGCTTTGAAGGGTGTCACATTCATTCCTAAGTGATCAGTCTCTAGTCTGCTGCCTCTAGCACCTTGCGTGTGAGTCAACCACAAAGGCCTCCTTGGGCTTGACACTTCCATAGGCTGTGATCTTGCCTGTAACAGCGATTTCAAAGGCGGAAGAAACATTATCAGTCTCAGAGGGGCTTCTGAGCGGTTTGTAAACACATCCAAAGAAGCTATAAAGATTATCGAGGTGCTGAGAACTTAGAATAGAGCCTGAGATTCATAACAAATAGAAGAACTACATGGTTAAAACTGCTGGTGGCAACAGACCATAATCACTCCCACTTCCCAGGAAATGAAACCAGGGTTTCCGGGGGAAATGGCTGCCTCCTGGTCTGGCACAGGAAACACACACAAGGAGCCCAGAGCAACTTGCCATATCAGAAAACACGCCTGAAGTCCACTGGCTTCACGTCAGAAGGACTCACAAAGGACTGGTTGAAGGCCCTCCTATTGGCCAAAAGTGGGACAATCTGAGCTCCCTTAGAGGTAATAACTGCATTCAGTTGAAACACATCAAACACACTTAAACCCAATCATTCATAATAATATTTTTAAAAAACTGAAACTCACTGGGGGACTGACTCATTCTTTGAGAACTGAAAAAGAATCAAGCGCCCTCTCTTTGTTTCCTGTACGAAGTATGTCTGTATTGACTCCGGGACTGAAGGGGAGATGTTTCTCTGTAGAGAGATAATCAAGACGAAATGTGAAAAGGGGAAGATGAGAGTGTGCGTCCGCAAGGTTTTACAAGCCCCTGCTGACTTCCTTTATTATCTTTATTTATTACCACATAAGCAGCGGCCATCAATAGCTGCTAATATCACAAAAGAGAAATCAATCAGGTGCACTATACACCTGGCAGAGGGATTATACCCCACTCAGAAGTCATCTTACTAAAAAGCCAGTGTTCAAGCCTTCAGAGCAATGGTTCTCAACCATGGAGGGATGGTGGCCCCTTGGGGACTCTCGGCAATGTCTGGAGACATTTCGATTGTTGTAACTGATGTGTGCGTGCGTGTGCGTGTATGTACGTGTGTGTGTGTGTGTGCTCTGACATCTAGTGTGCAGCGCCCAGGTATGTTGCTGAACATCATACAAGGCACAGGACACTCCCTCACAGCAAAGAATTTTCTGACCCCAAACATCCAGGGCCGAGGTTGAGAAACCCAGCTCTCCATGGAACCCCCAGTTCACAGAAAAGTTAGGGGACTGAGGAACAAGTTAAAAGGCAACATGAGATGAAATCAGCAGAATCTAGGCTCTGGCAGACAGATGGCTCAACCACTTCAACTACAATGGCTGCAGCAAGAAACAGATAATTATGGAAGGGAATCTACAGAGTGAAAGAGGCACAAGGAGTGTAGCAACCGACAATGTATGAACTTTATTTGCTTCTGGATTTGAAAAATAAATGGTAAAACCTGGACTCCCTGGCGGTTCAGTGGTTAACACTCCACATTTCCACTGCAAAAGGGCACAGCTCTGATCCCTAGTTGCGGAAGATCCTGCATGCAGCACGCTGCAGCCAAACAAATAAACAAAAATACCCCCAACCCTGGGAGCAATCGGGGAAAAGTGAAACCGCTGAATTCCCGGGGGGATTTTCCTCTCCCTGGGCCTCACCGAGATACAGCTGATGCCCAGTGCTGTAAAATGACAGAGATTATTTACCACGGTAGATTTAGTTAGATCCACCACCTCACACAGTCAACAACTTTTTCCTTGTGCCGAGAACTTTCAAGATCAAAGAAATTATTATTAAAAGTTTTAAGGTGTATTATTGATACTGTGATTGTGCTTTAAAAGTTTCTACCTTGTTGAGATATCCACAGAAGTCACATGATACCCAGGGATTTGTTTCAGAACTCCCATGACTTGGGGCTGGAAGGTGGTGAAAAATGGGAGAGTCCGATGGAGCAACCTGGCCAGGATCTGATGGTCACAGGGGAAAGGTGACAGGGGCTATTATTATCCTATTGAAATGCTCTCTAATAAAAAGTTGGGGGAAAATGATGGCAAAATACACACCAGCCCAAGCGTGCCAGATGCGGAACATGTATGCTCTTTATTACAGAAACAGGGCCCACGACACGGAGCTCTGGCTGACGGTGGGTTCTGAGAAGGCTATCGTGGAAGACGGGCTAAGGTCTAGATTCCGGGAAGCTTGATTTCCGTCTTGAACACCAGTTAGATTTGACCTTCCGCTAGAGGAAGCATTAAACAGCGGTTAAACCCAACACTTAAACAGCATGATAAAGCACAGCAGGGCCAATTTAGTGTGTCTTATGGTGCAGGCCTGGTGGAGAATGGGGGCACGAAAGAGGGGTCAGTGCCCTCCTGACCCCTGTAGACAATTAACTTATACTTCCAGGCAGGAGGTGCTATTATCTTTAACTCAGCAGGCACAACTGTACACAATTAGAGGTCATAATTACGGCTCTCTTTTTTAAAAAATGTGACCACAGCAACCAAATTGACCTCCTGCGGCAGGCCTGTCCACATGCTGGGAAGTACAGAGAAGGCGGGCGCAGGGGGCCTGGAGACGGGCGGGCAGACCCCTGCGTGGTTTCTAGGGTCGGGAGACCTGCCTTAACCCCCTCCACAGAACGTCGATCTGTTTGGGATTTGCTAATTACCGTTTTCCACCGAGACACGTTTTATTTCTTTAAATAGACACAGACGGGCCACAGACGAGCCAGAGCCTTACGCTGTCTTTTCGACCACGGGAAAAAGGCAAAGCAACCGTGCAAATTAATATGCCAGTAATTACGGGCGTCTACTGGCTAATTATCCACGTAATAACAGAGTTGAAAAGATCAATTCTGGATCATTTTTCCACTTTAGTGTTGTGTGAAGTTGTCAGAGAGACTGTACTTCACTCCAGAAACTCTGACCTCCTGTTACTTTGTCAGGCCTGATGATTGGCCCTGCCTAGCAGCATTTCTGGCTTAGGTAGCCCGAAACATCCCGGAGCACGGATCACTTCGCCGAGAAATAAAACCCACCTGGCTTTTCGTAAAGTCAAGACTACTCTCAGCTCTAAGCAGAGAGTAATAGAATTTCTGAGCTCAAAGAGACCCTGTAAAGTCACCTGCAGATGAAAAGCCCAAGGCAGGCCCAGACAGAGTGGGAAGCAAGCGAGATGGCAGAAACCCACGGGGTGAGGGGCTCACAGACACATCTCGGGACCAGCTGGTGGTCAGCACCTCCTTGAGGGGTCATGTTAGTTCCAACCCCCTCTTCCAGCACACAGTCAGGCGGCCATCCTTTCTCATGCTCCTCTCCTCAGGACCGTCTGACTCTCCACTCTTCATCAGCAGCCACTCAATAACCCTGACAAATAGCCAACTTCTTTCCAACAGTATCTGAAAGTGAAAGTGAAGTCGCTCAGTCGTGTCCGACTCTTCGTGGCCCCATAGACTGTAGCCTACCAGGCTCCTCTGTCCATGGGATTTTCCAGGCAGTAGTACTGGAGTGGATTGCCATTTCCTTCTCCAGGGGATCTTCCCAACCCAGGGCTCAAACCCAGGTCTCCTGCATTGTAGACAGACGCTTTACCGTCTGAGCCACCAGGGAGTATCTGAAATGCTCACTCAATGCTTGAAAAATTGGAAAGAGAGATAATCTCTTGCTGGCTGAAAACGGGACCAAAAATTCCGGAGTCTGATACAAGTGGTTTCAAAAGGATGAGACGATGTCAAGTCACGACATTCACAGCCAGAGAAGAGTCCCGCTTGGAGGCCTGAGATGTGTACTTTTTCACCAGGATCTTCTCTTGAAGAGCAGAGCCTCGGGAATCAACGATGGTTCCTATATATTCGTAAACGCTTCCTCTATTCAGAAAAGAAAAACTTGACTGCTATTCAGGTGTCCAAATCTCGAGTTTAAACAGAAGAATGAGTGCCTCAATGCTTTCGTGGCGTGTCACTGTGAAGATTCTACTTTACGACGGTTTCCTCTGGGTTCAGTAAAAGAAGAAGGGATGGGCCTATGGACATCACAACAAAGGTGTTTAATTGGGACTCGTTCCTTTGCGTCTCGGTATAAACCACTGCATGATATACTAACGCAAACACGTTGATCAAGTTCTTCCCACCACTGTGATGAAAAAGGGGGGACGGCTCAGTGGCAAATTCTTCAAGTTTACATTGCTTATTGGAACGCTCCATGCCGTTACTCAGCCTAGAAACTACTTCCATGTTTCACAAGGACTTTTGCAAATTACGCGCCAGGACGGCACGGCTCCAGGCTTTGCCTCCACGCCTAGTCTACTGTTGCCATTCAAACATCCTATTAACATAAAAGGCTTGGCTCCCTAGAGCTTTGGTTTACTGCTTAGTATATCGATGTCCACCGTATCTATCCCTAAGTGCTGCTGCTGCTGCTAAGTCGCTTCAGTCATGTCCGACTCTGTGAGACCCCATAGACGGCAGCCCACCAGGCTCCCCCGTCCCTGGGATTCTCCAGGCAAGAACACTGCAGTGGGTTGCCATTTCCTTCTCCAATGCATGAAAGTGAAAAGTGAAAGTGAAGTCACTCAGTCGTGTCCGACTTTTCAAGACCCCGTGGACTGCAGCCCACCAGGCTCCTCTGTCCATGGGACTTTCCAGGCAAGAGGACTGGAGTGGGGTGCCATTGCCTTCTCCGTCCCTAAGTGCTATTTGCTGCATTAATTTACACAAACAAACAACAAATTGAATGCCATCATTTTCTATTTCAATCAAATTTTGAATCGGGACCCGCATTTCATTTAGCTATTTTTTGGCTCTGGCATATGGGGTAGCCTCAGCACCGAGTGACTGAAAGGGTTAAAAACACGGGCTGTAGGTCAGCCCCATCCTGTGGGGGTGATCAGACTGCACGTTTCAGAGTAAAAATGTTCCTTCTACATTGTAAAATCTTGGCATCTGCTTAGCAGCAAATCTAGCTCATTGCGTTTTGCTTTATTTTATTCTCAAAAGGAACTATACAGCCTGGACTACAGAACACAATTAATTTCTACATTTCTTCCCATTCTCTGGCCGCCTATTTTCTCCATCAAAGCCATTTTGCCAAAATACAAAAACCCAAATAGACTAGCTAATGAATCCAAAGTGGATTTAATTTTATTGATTCCATTTCCCATAAAGCTGTTCATTTATCTGACTTTTTTTCTTTATTTCATTACCTTGCATCTGGAATATACTGTGGCCCACCAAACCAGTGGGCGCCATTCTATCTGTTTCTCTCTGCAGAGTTTGGGGGTGGAGGGAAGAAAGCCTGAACTTGAAGCAATTCTGGAGATTAAGATCCACAAGAATATTCACTTTTATCACAATCTTCATGTCCCTAAGTGGCCGAGTCATCTTGGTCGTGTTTATTAACTAAAGGTAATAGGCAAGATCCTAATCAGAGCCTCTGTGTACGAAGCCCCACGAACCAATTCTCTTTCTGGGAACGTGGACAGGTGGTTCTCAAGCCCCACCACAGGATCCCACGTGCATGCTGGGGCCTGACCTGCGGCATCCTGGGCTCCTGGTAACCACCCAGAGAAAAGCAGAAAAGGCCAAAAAATAAAGTCTGCCACTGTTTCCCCATCTATTTCTCATGAAGTGACGGGACCGGATGCCATGATCTTTGTTTTCTGAATGTTGAGCTTTAAGCCAACTGTTTCACTCTCCTCCTTCACTTTCATCCAGAGGCTTTTTAGTTCGTCTTCACTTTCTGCCGTAAGGGTGGTGTCATCTGCATATCTGAGGTGATTGATATTTCTCCCGGCAATCTTGATTCCAGCTTGTGCTTCATCCAGCCCAGTGTTTCTCATGATGTACTCTGCATATAAGTTAAATAAGCAGGGTGACAATATACAGCCTTGACGTACTCCTTTTCCTATTTGGAACCAGTCTGTTGTTCCATGTCCAGTTCTAACTGTTGCTTCCTGACCTGCATACAGGTTTCTCAGGAGGCAGGTCAGGTGGTCTGATATTCCCATCTCTCTCAGAATTTTCCACAGTTTATTGTGATCCACACAGTCAAAGGCTTTGGCATAGTCAATAAAGCAGAAATAGATGCTTTTCTGGAACTCTCGTGCTTTTTCAGTGATCCAGTGGATGCTGGCAATTTGATCTCTGGTTCCTCTGCCTTTTCTAAAACCAGCTTGAACATCAGGGAGTTCACGGTTCAGGTATTGCTGAAGCCTGGCTTGGGGAATTTTGAGCACTACTTTACTAGCATGTGAGATGAGTGCGTGTGGAAATTGTGTGCAGCAGACTCTGGATTGCTCAGCATCTATATTCCATTGTCTTTCTAGCTGAAGAGGTTGGAAAGCTAAAATTCTTCATTTTCCAGATTCCCTTGCAGCTAGGGCTCTTGGTGTGAATTCAGCTCTGCCAATTAGATGTAGTCAGGTTGGTGAGGTGAGACCCCTTAGCTGTCCGAGTGGGCACACAGGAACAGAGACACTGGGTCTTCTTGAAGTGGCCATCGGGGTCCATTCCGAAGTGCCCTCCTTGGGTACCAAGAGGCAGCTGCAGGAATGGCAGTGTCCCTGGGTCACGGCCAGGAGGTGTGCTTTGCGGGGACAGTGGTTTTCCCGGTAGTTGGTTCTGCAGGCTCTGGGAATCATGCCTGAAGGGCCAGTCAAGACTTCCCCCCTATGGCTCTTTCAACCCCTTGACCGGCCAACCCACTCCAGTATTCTTGCCTGGAGAATCGCAAGGTCGGGGGAGCCTGGCGGGCTACAGTCCACGGGGCCGCAGAGTCAGACGTGACCGAGCACACACAGCAGCAACACCCCGTATGGCCTCCCTTCTGCTTCAACTGCCAAGAACATCTGCTGTTCCTCGCTCCGTCTCCCAGACCACAGGACCGGAAGGAACCTCACGGATGAGAACCTGGGGAGCTGTCAGCCTCCATCAGAGCAATGGGAGGCCAGCTGGGCTGGTTAGGTTAGCCCCAGTCTGAAGCAGTTACCTTCTACAGCTCTGTGTCTAGAGAGATACGCGGACACACTCAGATCTCTTTAACTGACATAACTTCCAGGAGATACTCAGAGTGGCTGATGCTTCTCCAGCTCTATGGGGCTGGCGGAGGGCGGGAGGACCTGCTCACTCACTTATTTCTCTGGGCATATGGGTACATCCTGGGGATGCTCCTGGCCACCCAGGTAAGCCACTCGGCACTCTCCACCCACACGGTGTCTTCTGAGGACCAGGAAAACTCTGGAGCAGATCAGGGACGCGGCTACACACCCGGCACCCCTGCTCCCCGCTTCCCTGCACACGGCGCGGCCTTGAGACAGCCTCAATCAGCACCGAAGCCCTGCTTCCCGCCAAAGGCCTTACTAGAAAAGGGCACAGCTGTGTGGATGCGTGCAGCTGGCATTCGGTTCTGTTTGAGGCACTATTTCTTACCCCTCTCGCAACAAGTCATTATAGAGCACCCTTGTTCTCAGAGCCAGGTGCCTCAGTGGGATGTGCGCGGGTCCTAGCAAGGAGTGTGTACACGTTTCCCTCTTTGCTCTCGTTGTTAGGGAACTCAGGGCTGGGTTTTGAATCAATCGCTGTCATTCTCTTGGCCTAGACTCTTGAAGTATAGCCCCTAGGAATGCCCCTCCCTTTCTTTCCTTCCCAATATAGCTACTTAAATCTATTTATTTTGATGTGGACCATTTTTTAAAGTCCTTATTGGATTTGTTACTATATTGCTTTCTGTTTTATGTTTTGGCTTCTTGACTGAGAGGCGGGTGGGATCTTAATTTCCCAACCAGGGGTCGAATCTGCTGCTCCTGCATTGGGAGGCGAAGTTTTAACCAGCGGACCACCCGGGAGGTCCCTGTACAGCTACTTTAAAGAAATCGATATTAGGGACTGCTCGTATTGTTGCTTCTTGGGCTTTCATGATCATAAATCATCTCCCTTCTGTTTTTACAAACAGGTGAGGCACACATAAATAAAATACTTGCTTTGGGTAAGCCACTGGTCTGAGGATAAGACCCTGCTGGCTCATGTAAGTGAGGAAAATTAAAGAGGGATAATGGATAAGACCCTTTCTCTTTTGTTCTGAAGGAGACAGGAAGACTGCCACCCAGAGACAATTAACTGTGTTTTCTAGAAAAGAAGCAGCCAGTTGCAAACCTGCGATGTAGCTGCTCAAGAGCATAATTTATTAGGCTATTGCTGCCTCTACCTTTCACCCTCGGTTTGACAACACTGAAGAAGACCGGACCGTCACTGCACTCTCCTCACTCACAGGTTTCTCCTCAGTGAACCTTCTCAGATTCTTTTTTTCAATACAGACAGATGTTGGCTGGGCTGCTTTCTTCTTAAGTCTCCGCTGAATCTGTTACAATATTGCTTCTGCTCTGCGTTTTGTTTCTTTCGGCCCTGAGGCAAGGAGGATCTTCCCTCCTGACCAGGGATTGAACCTGGGTCCCCTGCACTGGAAGGTGAAGTCTTAAGCAGTGGGCCACTAGGGAAGTGCCTCTCACGGACTCTTTGAAGAGTGAAAAATGAAGTCTCTTGGGGGCAACAGGCTAGCACAAAAGGAGCAAACCATTCCGGAAGAATTTAGAAAATCCCCAAAGTTAACAGGCCAGCGTGGCCACTCTCCCAACCCCGAGGAGGCCTCTCCTCTGTCTTATCTCCCAGAGTCGGGGCAGGCTACTTAGCAGCAATGGCTTCTTATCTGTCAAGGAGGGAGATTTCTTATCTGTGAATTATCTGTGCGAGTCCCCAGCAGGACCCAGGCCCCGGGCCGCCCCCACCGCTGCTTTCAGGCCGGGCAGAGCCTCCCCGCCGGGCCTTGGTGTGCGGTGAATCTCTCCACATCTGTTTGCTCGGCTGCCAGGACAACTCGACGGCAAACAAAGGCTCCAAACCGGGCAGCGGCCGGCTGTTCGCTCCGGGGCCCACGCGGGGCGCGGACGGCAGCGCGTGCGGCCAGGCCGGGACCACGCTCACTCGGCAGCACCGCGGGGCCGGACCCGGGCGGGCCCCGCCGACTGCGCCCCTGGACGCGCCCCGGACCACGACCAACCCCGTCCCTGCGTTCTGTCACTTTCTCCCTCAGCCCCGTGGGGACCGAGGAAAGGGAAAGCCTTCTAGCTAAGCAGAGTATTTTCTTAAAAGAAAAAAAAGACAGCACACAGGCTACAACGAGCTCCTTGGGAGCGCACAGTTCCATTTTCTGATCCCCATCAGAGGGCCAGACTCGGTTCCCACTCTGCAACTGTATATCCGGCAAGGTGAGCCAAGCCGAGCCCTTTCAAAAAGGCAAGAGGATTGAAAGAACGTGCCTTCACATGGCTAACAAAAACGGGATAAAGGATGGTGAGGATACTGCGGACTATGGAAAATCATTTTGCGAGGCATGTAAACCAGAGAAAACAGGATTGGGGGGTTAATTATGTAATTAAACTGCACTCAGCAGTGGGCAGGGTCTTCTATCTTTCAAAATCCAAACTAGTTATTCAAGCTTTCATTGACTACACTTTATAAAGATTCTCTTTGGGGATGGTGCCCAATTTTTCCTATTTGGATTAGACTTTTTTTTTTTAAGGGCTGCTTTGCCAATTTGGCTTTTAGTCTCTGGGATAAAACAATCAAAACCCCCTTCCCCTTCCTCAAATACATTTTTTTGCTTTATTTCTTCAGAGTTAGAAGAACAGATTCTTTTGGGGGGTGGGGGCAGACAGCCAAAGAAATATCGCAGCAAGGTATCTGACTTTTTTACAGAGACACACACGTTTCCTGTTTGATTTTGGTTTTCAAAAGCAGAACAATTCTCACATCATTATATAAAGGCCTTCCACTATTTAAAATGTCGGTGCTAAATTAATTGCATACCCCCAAGGCACACTGCATCTGACCACACTGGATTCTATCCATTTAATAACGTGACAGAAGGTCTTGGACAAGAATTTCGTGAAAGAAACAGTAAAAACAAAAAAAACCCCCAAAACTTTCAGCCTTGAACAAGAGTCTTAAAGTCCATCGTCTCTGGAAGCTTGGCTTTGTTTTTTCATAGGGCAAGCCCCCAGCTGTTTACCCGTCAGCCCAAATGCAGAAGGAAAGTGGCTTCTGTTACTTGGCAGTCAAGAGAATCTGCGGGACTGACAGACCTACAGTGACATGTGATACACAGGCTGGCTGGTGGTGGCGAGACAGCTGAAAAGTCCAGTGACTGCTGTCTTAAGATTTTAACAGCTGGGCAGGCGTGGAGGTCGTGATGCAGTGGGTCCCTGCATCTAAAGCTGTTCACTCAGCCTGAAGAAAGACTTCTTCAGAAGTAGGAGAAAGAAAGAAGCAGGGTCTCCTTAAGAAAAAGCAATCTCAGTTCCTCTTGAAAGCGTTCATTAATTTGCCGGGAGTTGCTGCAGAGGCAAACGAGAAGTGGGACACGTTTTACAGCGAAGGGGAAGATCAGGTGGGTGGCCAATGCCCGCCATCACCAGGCACACCGGGGCTGCTGCGCTTCCGCTGATACGAACGTTGGTTAGTAGGCGTTTACACAGGATTTAGTGTGAACAGATGCTCAAGTAGTTTACAAGTGGTGTGCGTGCGTAGGGGGCAGAATAAGGAAGAATAACACGTGAGTAACAAAAGGCATTATGTCTTGATGGGGTATAAGCTTTCTGTCATCCCAGCTGGATAAAAAACAAAACCAAAATTCTTTAAAATGCCAACATTTTACCCAGGGGAGATAGGCCAAGAGGAAAACCATCTTGGCACATAAGGTATTTCTTACATACACTGCAAATACGTTTCGAATGTATTCAGGACACCACTTCTCACCCCTAACCGTGTGTTCACCAGCTTCTGCGAGAGCCTCAGGAATGACCTTCAACCAGGCCATCGCCTTGAGCTTGCCCCCGGCTAAGCCACTGTCCACGCGGCACCAGTCTCAAGGACCCCTTTTCCTTCGCACCTCTGCCAACCCTGCCAGCGCTTCTCCACCCTGTAAGCAGCAGCCAGACCTTCCCTCCAGGCACTCACAGCCAAATGCGCTACCCCGTCACAGAGCAGCCCCGGCCCTCCCCGTGGGCGTTTCTATTCATGTTGCTGCCAGCCTGGGAAGCCCCCATCTTCCTTCCTAGGAAACCTGCCCACAATGCTGCTCCCTGTCGTGTGGAGCCGTCAGCAGGATCCGCTAGCACCGTGTGGCTTTCGATCTTCATGAACCTGCAGTCAAGCCAGACGCTTCCTGAGGGCCAGGGGGCTTCAAGTGGCATCTTACCATCTTTTCTATTTATCCTTCTCCAGGCTTGATCTTTTCTGTGCTGGTTTTAAGAGAACACCTTCAGTTAGCTGAGAAAATGAGATGTCCAAGTCCTGGAAACTGCTCAAAGGGAGACAGTGTTTCAGGCAAAGGACAAGGAAGAGTGAGACCTCCAAACGGACTGTCTGTCTTCCTCACCCCCAGAGGCCGGTAAGAAGGGCACCCGGAAGCCTGAGTTCTGGAGCCAGACACACGTGGGTTCTCATTCACCATGCCACTGCTGTGTGACTTTGGGCAAGTCACCCCACCTCTCCCAGCCTCACTTTCCTTTCCAAAAGGAACCCTAGACCCTAGTTCAAGGAGTGGCTGCTAAGAATTAAACGAAAACTATGGAATAAAAACACATTAAACTTATTGTGTAGTTGCTTTAGGAATCCGAGCTTTCCATTTCCACCAGTCCGTCCCAACAAACTATCCATGGAAACAAAGCCCAGCTCTGTAAGCTCTGAAGTGACTGGTACCCCCTCCCCTGGGCGAACCTCTCCCCTGGGCTGGGCCGGTAGCCACACTGTGGGTCTGGCTCACTAAGCTGGTGGCTCCCCAAGGTGCCAGTGCACTCAGGCAAAATGAAGCAAACATCTGTATTCTGTTTGCTAATGAGCAATCATCATTTGTACCTTTCTCCAGCCTGGGATTCAGCTGCCTAGAATACTAATGCCATTAAACACTGGAGTCTTTTTTTTTTTGCAACATACACACTCATTCAGCAAAACCTGGTTTAACTCACTGACATGGGTATGGTTCCTGGGATTTCCCTAACAGTGTCTGGTTGGTCCCGCAGCTCTTGCTCCCACTCTGCCCCGCCTCCCCACGCCTGAATATTTGGGTGTTTGAGTGTGGCTTGAGAGCCAGGTGGTTTGGGAGCCAGGAAACCTGAGCGGCCCTAGACTTGCCTCTTCACTGCCTCAGTGGAAACAATTAGACACGGCCATGGACCTTTCTCTTTTAACTTAATTTTCAATCACACGATCAACACAAAAATGGAGCTGCTTATTTTTGAAATCAGGCCATTCTGAAAAAGATCCCCCGACCTTACAGCCTCGCCCCTTCCCTGAACGTGACACTTCCTTGGTGTGCTATCTGTCTAGAGCTTTTCCTCTGCAGACAAGCAGACAAGAATCTGTGTCTTTCAAAATGATGGTGTTGCTGTCTCAGATAAACGCAGACGGGCTTACAAATCGCTTTGCAACGTGCTTCCTTCATTCATTCACTAGTGCGTCCTGGCCCCTTTCCACCTAGGATACAGAGGGATGGAGTGCGCGCCTTTCGCTGCTGCAGAGCTCATTTCAACACGTCCCTGGAAATGGACATTTATTTAGATTGTTTCCAATTTGGGGCTTTTATAAGGAAAGCTGCAGTAAACACAGGAGGGACAGGTCCTCCAGGGAATGCGTCCTAAAGAAACTTTC
Organism: Capricornis sumatraensis; assembly: GCF_032405125.1. Lineage (NCBI taxonomy): Eukaryota > Metazoa > Chordata > Mammalia > Artiodactyla > Bovidae > Capricornis > Capricornis sumatraensis. The sequence goes on along the minus strand of NC_091070.1, from coordinate 2,230,986 downwards.
TGGGACTTGCTTTCCTGTCTGCAAAACAAGAAGGCAGGACTGAACGGTCTGCTGTGACTTGACTTCCAGTCAGCGTCATGCGTCATTAGGGGCAACCCTAGCCAGGCTGTGTTTCTAACATGAACGCGATTCTCAGTCCTGTCCCTGGTAAGTCTCCTCCAAGTTCTTCCATAGTCTGAGCTCATTCTTTCTTATTTTCTGCTTTTATCTAACACAGCCAGTTGCTCCTAATCCTACACCTTTGCTGACTCCTTCTCAGGCCTAAGAAATTCCTGCCTCTCATTAATACTTGACAGGTATCACTGGAGGAACTCAGAGCTTATAACTTGCACGGACCTGCGCCTCTGGGTGAATGAATGCCAGCCCCCAGGGAAAAGTCGTGTCTGCCTGTTCATCACCACAGCCCAGGAGCCGGGAGCCATTCCCCTCACACAGCGGGCTCTCATCAAACAGCTGGTGGACGGATGACTGTTTTTAATACTTTGGCCTTCAGCTAGGACTTTAAAGTCCCAAGCTAGGGGCTTCCCTTGTGGCTCAGACAGTAAAGAATCTGCCTGCAATGTGGGGGACCCAGGTTCAATTCCTGGGTTGGGAAGATCCCCAGGAGAAGGAAATGGCAACCCACTCTAGTGTTCTAGCCTGGGAGGCCTGGCGGGCTGCAGTCCAGGGGGTTGCAAAGAGCTGGACGGGCTGAGCGATGTCGCTTCCACATGAGCTAGGAGTGTAGTCTGGGGCAGGGTGACTTTACCTCTGTCTCCTCAGCTGGAAAACGTGAAACAGCACCTCCCTTCCCTACAGGGCGGCAGTAACTTGGGTAACTTTGATATTCCTTCTGGTCAATGGGATATTTGGGCCGCCCCAAGAGTGCAGGCGGGGCGGTGCTGAGATGTCAGAGCTGGGTATGCTGGGGCTGAGTGAGGCACAGGCTGGGGTGGGGCGCGTGTCACTTACGGTGCTGAAGTTCTGTGGACAGTCTACTGGCCTGTGTGTCGATGGTGGATAATCCCATACTGGTAACAACTCAGGAGTAAACGTTTGGCCGCTTATTTCGCTTTTTGCAAGCAATGCTTTCTCATCTAGCTTCACAGTTCTTCCCCTGTGTCTTGTCAGCACATTTTTCTTCTTCATTCTGCACCCCTGAGCCCAGTGATTCCTCAGGAGGGGCCAGTTCCTTGCATGCATGTAGGGCCTTCCTCAGTTTCATTTCAGATCGTGGAAGGGATGGAGCAGTTGAGAACACAGGCTTGCGGCCAGCCCCAGCATTTACCAGCAGTGTGACCTCAGTCAGGATGCTTAGCCTCTGCGTGTCAAGTCCCTCATCTGTCAAATGGGCTGTGGTGAGAACTCGATGAGCTGATGTGTATGAAGAAGGTAGGAGAGAGGGGGCCTGGCACTCAGAAGTACATCACCATCACCACCACCAACATCACCATCACCACCAACACAATCACCACCATCACCACCGACACCATCATCATCACCACCGACACCATCACCACCATCAATCACCATCACCACCAACACAATCACCACCATCACCACCAACACCATCACCATCACCACCACCAACATCACCATCACCACCAACACAATCACCACCAACACCATCACCACCGACACCATCATCATCACCACCAACACCACCAACACCAACATCACCACAAACACCACCAACACCATCACCATCACCACCAACACCATCACCATCACCACCACCAACATCACTATCACCACCAACACAATCACCACCATCACCACCAACACTATCACCACCACCACCATCACCATCCAGACCAAAAGCATGCAGCCCAGGCGCCATCCCCTTGAGGACCGGCCACGTGAGCTGTGATGGACTCTTCTCGACTGTGCACACACGACGACGCTTTCCACACTCTCGCACCTACTCCGCACCTTGGGGAGGGAAGCGATGTCTGTCCCTGGGCTGCGGGAGGAGGAGGAGGGTTCAGCCACGACGGGGCAGAAACGACTGATCCAGACCCAGACGGCACCCCGGCCCCGGCTCCCTCTGAAACCCACCCAGGCAACTGCACAGCAGAGGTCATCTCACGGGAGTTCCCATCAACTGACTCCAACGTACACTCTGAGAGATGGAACAGGTCACTGGCGACTCCCCGGAAGAGGGCTGAAGCACCAGAGAACAGAGGCCAGCTTCAGCTCAGACGCTTCTTCAGAGGGCTGCTCTCTCAGGCTCTGAGAATCACTGAAACACGACCCAGGGAGGCCCGCCCTGGCAGCAAGGAGAGACGCGGAGGTTTGCCGCGGTCGCTGCAGAGAAGCTGAGGGAGCAGGGCCGGCGACCGGCAGCGAGTTCCGGGGGGCATTCAAAACACAACCTAGGTTTACACCAGGGGCTGAGCGGGAAAGAGCCTGCCTGCAGTGGGGGAGACCCAGGCTCAGTTCCTGGGTTGGGAAGAGCCCCTGGAGGAGGGCATGGCAACCCACTCCAGTACTCTTGGCTGGAGAATCCCACGGATGGAGGCGCCTGGCGGGCTAGTCTATGTGGTCGCAGAGTTGGACATGACTGAACCACTGAGGATGCGTGCATTTTCACACCAGCAAAAGGCACAAGGCTCTCCACTGAAGGCAGAAGCCTATGTGTGCAGTGTAAGCCCAGGGACCGTGTCACGCTGTCACTAAGGAAAAGAAAAGCATGATTTTTTACTGTTGGAGAACAAACATGGCGCTAATGACAGTGGGCTCGTCAGAGCTGGAGCTCTGCTCCGGCAAAGCCTCTCATGCCAGCATTTCCTCCTCTCTCCAGGACGGTGTGCTATTGCCATGACAACCAGCAGCGCTCTGCACACCACAGATACCCTGGATCGCCGTGGCAGAAAGGAAACGCCACACTGCACTTGAAAGCCACCTTCTCTCTCTCCCTCTCTCGAAGTCTGTTATCCCTCCCCATGCATCATTCACTGCGCCACATAATATACAACCGTTAGTTACGGTCAGACTCATGATACACGGAGCTGAAGCCAGGAAGGCTCGCAAACCCCTTAACGTTTTATAACTAACAAGTGATGACCGGACTGTGTTATTCGGGTTTAAACACAGTTATAAAGAACGAGCTTTCCACCCGCTTCCTCGCTGGCTCTGGAACCTCTGTTCAAACATTTTGTAAATGTTTGTTTCATGCAGCAGGAACTCAGTCACATTGCTGGGAAACAAGCATTCTCTCTAGGGGAATTTTTTAAAATACGTGAAGCACCGCCTCGGGGTGAAATATCTTTTCTTTTCATTTTAACTATTTTAACAAAACTTTAAAAATTATATCGAACCCTTCCCTGTCCTCACAGTATTTTCTTGAGGACTTAGTTGTCACCACGGAAACCCATCACTGGGCATTGCTGTAACCCACGATGCTCTCCCGGACCGACGTCACTTGTGGAGTGGCTGGCTGGGGGGCTGGGAGCTCTGGCAGCCAAAGATGGGGCTCTGCAGGCCCAAGCTAGTGTTCAGCATTAGGGTCACACCTCGTTTTATTGCGCGCCACGGATACGCGCTGTTTACAGACTGAAGCTCTGTGGCAACCCTGCATCGAGTAAGCCCATCAGTGCCCGTGTCTTCCAGAAATATTTGCTCACTCCGTGCGTCTCCGTCACATTTTGGTAATTCTTACAATATTTCCAACTTTGTCACTATTATTATACTTTCTATGGTGATCCGTGATCTTAGATGTCACTACTACTACTTGCTGAAGGCTCAGAGGATAAGTGAGCATTTTTTAGCATAAAGTGTTTTTCAATTAAGGTGTGTACATGGTTCTTCCAGACACAATGCTATCACACACTTAACAGACCACAGAGTATTGTCAACATAGCTTCCACATGTGCTGGGAAACCAAAACATTCATGCGGCTCACTTCAGCGCGACGTGCTTTACCGCGGGGGCCTGGAACCAAACCCACCAAACCATCTCTCAGGTAGGCCTGGGTACGAAGAGCAAGCACAGCCCCATAGGGTTTCGAGGTCTTTGGACGCTCATGGAAAGACATGTGCTTATTTTACAATTTAGAAAATGTAAAATCCATTCTGGAGACAGCCAGAGGGTGAGGGCACAGATTTCAGTGAGTGGACAGAACCATGCCTTTCACAGGAGGGGTGCAGGGAAGCGAAGCCCGAGGCTTTACCAGGCGGCCTCCTTTATGGAGCGACTCTAAGGAGGGGCTGAGCCCAGCGCTCAGGAGCATCGATGATGTCCACGCAGTGAGTGCGGGCTGATGCCCCTGTCATCAGGAAATCCCGGGGAGCTGAGAAGACAGACCTCCCCACCCCTGACAGTCACTGAGGAAGGCTCACAGTATCTGAGGTGACCTCAGAGGACGGATAACGGTTCTTGAGTGAAGTAATAAGCATCTTCTCTCCCTGTCCTTCTTCTTTTTTTCTTTTAAAGAAGATGTAGATAGCTGCTTTTTTTTTTTTTAAACCTTGTTATTTGGGGGCAAAAAAGTTCAGTTGGGAATATCTGGACAATGGCCTGTGGCCTTATTATCTCTGCAGGAGAAACCATTTGGGCTCTAGCTTTTTTTTTTTTGAATGTGCAGAGGGAGCCAGATCCGCTCTGCTCCTTTCAGTAAACCGAATGATCATCACGGTTCCGACACAGCCCCATTCTGAATGCAGCCTTCCCCCGCCAGGCGCAGGACCCAGGTGGGAAGGGAGCCCCGCCGGCGCTCCTGGCGGCCAGCCTCCCGGGGGAGGAGCGCTCTGGGCGGGGCGGGTTCGCAGTGCGGGCCCCATCCACAGACGGCTGTGCGGACCAGGGGCAGGACCTCCCAGGACCAGTCGCTGAGGGCTCCCCTGGAGTTGGGGGCCTGTCTGTCCATCTTTGCAAACCTCTTTAAGTAAGAGAATCAGTCGCTCAGTCGTGTCCGGCTCTTTGTGACCCCATGGACTGTAGCCCGCCAGGCTCCTCTGTCCCTGGAATTCTCCAGGCAAGAATACTGGAGTGGGTTGCCATTGCCTCCTCTAGGGGACCTTCCCCACCAGGAATCCAACCCAGGTCTCCCACACTGCAGGCGGATTCTTTACTGTCTGAGCCACCAGGGAAGCCCCAAACCTCTCTGGGGTAGAGGAAATTTAGGCAGCCTAAGGCTGGCCCTGTGCTCGGGGCAACCTCCAGGAGCCTCAGACTGCTTCCACTTTCTCTCCCGAAGATGCCTGAAGCACCCGCGAGGTCCCTCTAAGAAGCACCGGAGCCGTTCCTCCCCTGGACAGTCATGAGGGAGGGGGGCACGGCTGGATGCTGGTGAACAGAAGCTTCCAAAGATCCCTGATGTGTAGAAGGTTCTAGAAGGCAGAGGGGAGCGTGTCCTTTTCCTTCTTGTACAATGTGAGTAAGCACTTTTAAATACCAAAGAGATTCCGAATAAAGCACAGGAATATTCAGGAAGCCTAGACCCGTCAAATCTTTCTTTTTAAAAAGAAACCACTGCGGATCCAGTATTTTAAATATTTGTTACAATTAACAGAATTAGGCTGCAAAAAATAACAATCAGCTTTGAAATGTCAACTTCAAATGTGAAATTAACCAGTTTAGACTTTGATTTTAAGTCAAAATCTCACTGAAGTCATAAACAGTAGAAGGAAACTTAAGAGACCATAAGGTGTAACATACTCATAACCCTAATTAGATTTATAAGAATTGCTTAAGTGCTCTGGGAGGCCTGTTAGTTAAGTCAGGCAGTTCAGTACTTACACATTTAATATGTTCGATTTCCTTTACAAATGCAGTTTAAAATGTTTAAAGGAGTTTAATTAGCTAAGTTTGCAAATCAAACCAAACATTAATAAAAGGTCCCCTTAAAAGTGATTGTTAAAAATTGTTAGCTTATAAGTAAAATAATGAGATGTCTGAATAGCTCTTAAAAGCCTAAGGAAAGGTAAGGTTACAGATTTTCTAACTAATAAAAATTAATTTAAAAAAGAGATACCAGAATAATCTTCTTTTGCTCAAAATACTTTGAAGCTCCACCCTGCCTGAAATTACTAGGCACCTGAATTATCTTACCTAATTACTGTCCGCCTAAAAAATTATCCTTTTTAGTTATCCAGTCTCCAACAAGAATTTAAGTAGGTGTACCTGCTGTGCGTTGGGAATACTGTTAGGCATAACTGGGTATGTCTGGGCTCTTCCGAGCATCTGGTAGGAGGGACTGAAATCTGTATACGAGGTGGAAGGAGGCTTCCCAGCTGACACGGGCGGTAAAGAATCCTCCTGGCCATGTAGGAGACCCCAGAGGTTCGGGTTCGATCCCTGCGTTGGGAAGGTCCCCTGAAGCAGGCAATGGTAGCCCCGCCCAGTATTCTCGCCTGGAGAATCCCATGGACAGAGGAGCCTGGCGGGCTACAGTCCATGGGGTCACGAAGAGTCAGACACAGTTGAGTGACTAAACCACCACCACCGTCGACCAGGTAGAACACGCACAAAGATGGTTAGAAAACAGACGAGGACTGACTAGTGAAGACACAAAGCAACACCAGGGTCCAGGGGGAGGCATCGAGGACGGGGGCGACCCAGAGTCCAGCCCTGCACCAGGAAGATCCCCCGGAGGAGGGCATGGCAGCCCACGCCAGGATTCTTGCCTGGAGAGTCCCACGGACAGAGGAGCCTGGCGGGCTACAGTCCATGGGGTTGCAAAGAGTTAGACACGACTGAGCGACTAACACATCCATGGAGGGATTGCGACAGGAGTGCTGTCTCCACTGAAATCAGTTTGGAACTCCCTTGTTAGGGTCTATGCAGCTCCCTCCCAGCCCACGGCGCCCCGCGTCTGTCACACACACACCGATGCTTCTGCTGTCCCGTGAACTGGAAGCTCGGATTCCGAAAGCCCCTTAGAATTCCGCGTAAAGTAAAGGTTAGCAGCGCGCGAGCGCAAGCCCACAGGAGACTCTCAGGAGGGTCTGTGCCAGGGCTACGGTGGCGTCTTTGCTCAGCTCTCGCTGCTTTCTCTGTGAGCCTGGTTCTCTATCCCCCACTCACCCTACAGGTGAAGCTGGCAAGTAACTGGCTTCTGGACAGGATCCCACCCCCAGAAACAGGGTGAGGGCTGCTTTATGGTTTAAATTAAGTCCAAAAGGCAAGGATGCCACTCTAGTGAGAAAACAGGAAATCCCCAAACGAGAGGGTGGAGAGAGAGAGGGAGCCGACTCGCTCAGTCCCCAGGGAGACCTGGAGCCGCCTGCTAGAACGGTAGGACTTTCAGGGAAAGTGCAGGCTCCTCATCAGCTGTTACCAGGAGAACTGGGCCCACTGCCCCCACACCCACCCATCCAGCTGATGAGCACATGGAAGTCCCACCCAGCATCTCAGAACAGTGTCTTATCAGGAAGTAGGGGTGCCGCAGATGTAGTTGGTAAAGATGAGGCCATAGTGCAGGGCGTGCATGCGGGCTAAGTTGCCCAGTCGTGTCCAACGCTGTGTGACCCCGTGGCCTGTAGCCCGCCAGGCTCCTCTTCCCATGAGGTTCTCCAGGCGAGAAGACTGGAGTGACCGGCCATGCCCTCCCCTGCACTAGAGGATGGTGGCCCCCAATCCAGCATGCCTGGTGAGAAGGGCACAGCAGAAGCACAGGGGAAATGCTGTGTGATGAGGGGAGCGGTGTCCCGGGAGCAAAGCGAGTGCCAGAAGCTGGGGGGAGGCCTGGGACCCAGCGTCCCAGGAGCAGAGCCCCGCCGACACCCGATCCCGGACGGTCAGCCTCCGGGCCCGTGAGAGCGCAGGCATCTGCCCTTTGGAGCGCTGAGCTTGTGCGGCTCTGCTGTGAACGCAGCCCAGCACAACTAAGGCATCAGAAAACAGCCGGAAGAAACAGCAGCTCTGGGAAGCTCCTACTGAACTCCACCAGAGACCAGCTCCAGCTCAATTTTGAACCTTTATATTAACTCCGAATGAGACTCCCAGTAAGCCAAGCTCGATCTCAGTCAACGTGCGGTGGCCCTCTCGGCGCCGGGAGTGACGAGGTCTAGGCTGTTCTGGGTGGTCCCGCTGGTCCACACCGTGACCCGCGGCTCACACAGCAGAGCGAGCGTGGTCACGGTACCCACACACACCGTGAAGCCTGCTTGCTGCGGACCTTCTCCCGCCAGCCCTAGAATCAGTGCTTTTCTCTCATTTAATTCTCCCATTTACGGCACCAACTCCACTGAGATACAAAGGTGATCAATTTTCCCCCACCCAGCCCTGGCGGGTTTCCTCCCGTGGCTGCGGCAGGACTCCTCAGTGATTGGATGGCGTGTTTGTAGGATGTCAGCGCTGCCGTTTTCAAGGACCCCAGAGCACTGGTTCTTCTCAGTTTTTAGGAGGTTACAGTGACGAAGACCAAGGTGACCCCCGACGGGCATGACCTCGTGTAGTCGCCCTCCTTCTGAGTACACTTGCTTCTAGGAGCAGTCTCTTCCCAGGTCATGTGGCATCACACAGGACCGGGTCGTGGCAGACTGGAATGAGGGATTCTCCTGCTGGCCTTGAAGTAGCGGCCAGACTGTGAGGGTATGGGAGGGGGCCACAGGGCAGGAACTAGGTGAGTTTTTACCTCACCAGACAGCCAGCAAGAACAGGGGATCTCCACCCTGCAGCCACAAGGACCTGAACTCCGATGGCAACTGCATGAACCTGAAGAAGGACCCAACTCCGGAAAGGACCACAGGCCTAAGACGCTTGTTTGCTGCCTGGTGAAACCCTGGACTCCTGACCTAGGAAAACTGTGAGATTACAGATATGTCCTGTTTGAAAACATCGATATGGTGGCCGTGTCCTTTGACGATTGATGAAAAAGAAGGGATCTCTAATCAGAATAGCTCAGGAAGACACAGGTTTTGAAGACAATTTCAGGGGTCTGTCTAGACCCTCTAAACCTTATCAACGAGCCCCAAGATGATCTTGGATGCATAGGTATGAACCTATCTTGTTGTCTGGTTGATGCAATTTATTGCAAAACTTGGTAATATCTGACAAACTAATGAGGTCACAGGATGTAAGGACCACTGTCAGTCTATTTCTACAGTTTAAAATAGGGATTTAAATAATTCCTGTTTCATTCTCAATCTGTAAGATAGAGCCATTATTTTCATCTTTGACTTGCTTGGAGGGAGAGAAAAGCATAGATCTGAAGAGAGAAGGCAATTTCTTGTTTTACTAGGAAAAAAAAAACCTTCAACCCTGCCTCTTCTAGCTTTTAATTATAGGAACCAAAAAAAAAAAAAAACCACACATAAAACAAAAAAACTTTGCAAACAAGCAAAACCAGAAACATGGCTTGTAGGAACCTGGAAGTATTTTAAGTGTTTTTAAAAAAAGGCACTTTTAGGAAGATAGACTCAGTTCATTTCCCCACAAAAAAGAACTTGTTCAAAACTAATATAACAACACCAAAAAGAAACTGACTTTCTAACCCAAACACCCTTGGAGTGATATACTGGAAAGAAAACAAGTAGAAATGTAAAAATCTGGGTTTAAGTCCGTGTTCTACTTACTTGCTTCCTGTGTGCCTGGGAGGAAGTTTCTTTATTTCTCTGAGGCTGGGTTTTCTCCACCATAACATGGGTTGTCTTGAGAACGAGGTGCAATAACAGTCATAAAGGGCCTGGCCTTCTCATCAGCAACCAAAACGGCCACCAGAGGCCTAACGGAGGGACAGTGTTCAGCTGCCCCAGGGAGGGCAGGCCAGGCCTGACCTGCGATGGATGCTGAGTGGGAAGGACCTCACTCTCCCGCACTGATGAGAGTTAAGTGTGGTTGCCCTGGGGGCAAAATCAAGGACTCTGTCGGACAAAAGAAGCAGAGAAAGGAACACAACCCCAAACAAACAAAAATCCTACAGCACCACGGTGTTCTGAAGTCTGTGGTTCTCAGCTGGGGGAATAAACAGGCTGCATTTGGGCAGGAACCAAATGCTACGGGACCCCTCGTTAGCAGGAAACAGATGTGCCAGGACTTACCCTCAGGAGGCATGGGGTCTCCCTGGCCCACCCCTGCCAGTGCTGGGATGGAGGACCGCAGGGCAGGGGACAGGCAGAGGACGCTAAGGGTGGTCCCTGTGTGTGACCCTCTCTGAGGCGGACAAGAGATGAGAGGAGGAAAGGTGGCGTTCAAAGGCGTGAATGACGGCTACAACGCCGGCGCCAGCCAGAGCAGATGGGCATCAGGGGACCCGCGCAGGCCCGCCTGGTGCAGACGGGCGGGTCAGCTCAGGGAGGCCAAGGCCCTGGGCCGTGAGGCCTGGAGTCTTTAATTAAAGCAGCTGCTGGCTTGATCAGCCTCTCAGACTAGAAGCTCTGCAGTGAGAGGGAACACCACCACAATCAATGGGTTTTGGACAAAGGGAAGGTAGCGAGGCCGTGAAGTCACTAGTGTCAGAGAAGTGATTTGACGAGGCAACAAACCCAAGTGTCACGGAAACCCATGCTTTTAGAACAGGGCACCTCTGCTGTCCTCGGCGACCAACAAGGAGGCTGTACCCCTCCCTACGGTCTGCTAATACGTCTGTGCACCCCTCGTCTTCCCTGGGAGACTGCGGACCCTTCCACGCAGGGATGACGCTCTCGCGTTTATACATCCCGGGCATCCAACACGATGCCAGGCAGAGTGCTCGGGAATGTCTCCTGAGCGGACAGCCCCTTAGCCTGTGACGCCGCTTCTCCGCTGGCTCCTCGCCCACTGATTTCCTCTGCGACGGCGGCCAGGTGTCCGGTGCCAGTCTCGTTAGTCGTGTGACGCTGGGCAAGTCGCTTCACCTCTCTACGGGACATCTTCCCCCAGTGGGGGATGAGATTATCACGGCGTGAGCAAGCGCGCTCAGTCGCGTCTGACTCTGCAACTCCACCGACTGTAGCCCACCAGGCTCCTCTGTCCATGGGGTTTTCCAGGCAAGTATACTCAAGTGGGTTGCCTTTTCCTCCTCCAAGGGATCTGCCCAACCCAGGGATCAAACCCAGGTCTCCTATATTGGCAGGTGGATTTTTTTTTTTTTACCACTGAGCCACCTGGGAAGCCCAGTATTTGGGATTAGATATATTAAGTATACGTCTGGCACAAAGCAAGCACGACTGAAGTGTCACCCACTGTCGCTGTCATTTGACTCTTCTCCATTTCTTAGGTCCTTTTTGGTTTCTCCTCTTTCTCACTAGGCTCCACGAGGAAAGAATTTGTGTCTGTTTTCTTCACCGATGAATCCCGTGCACCAAGAGCTGGGTCAGACCCCAGTAGATATTTGTCAGACGAACAGATGAACTTCTTAGACCATCAATGGTCACACCCGCCCCACGTCAGACGGTATACACCTCCTAACGGTGCTCTGCCTTGCCTCCCAGAGTAGATGGAAGGTCTCTGTTTTCTGTTGGAAGTAACAGCTTCCATTTATAAAGTCCCCTCACAGCTATTTCCTCATGTGAGCCTCCCAACTATCCTGCAATAAGTCCCCATGCTGTCTACCGGAGTAGAACGTACCAGCAGCTCTGCAAAAGCATCAGGACCGAGGCTGACGGTAACGCTCCACCTCATCTCACCTGTGAAAGGCCATTTATTACCTGATGAGGAGGAGCAGGGCTGCCTAATATTTTTGCATTGATTTACATTGGGATGATCTTACTGTTGCTATTTTGCTGAACAACAAAAAAAAGACTCCTTGTTTTTATCTGCTGTCTCCCCAGCTGCTATTTTACAATCTATATATTTTTTCTTTCCAACTAAAACAAACAGGACATGCTCATTGTAGATAATTTGATTTAAAGAGAGAAGGGTATAAAGAAGAAAAACTGAAATTACCTACCCACCACCCCATTTGGCGTCAGTACTTGCTTCTCAGGAAGCATCTGAAGCGAAACGGCACTGTTTTGCAGAAAGAAGTGAGCCTGGCCTCTGGGCCACAGTGAATTCTGCAAGTCAGGAGAGTCCAGGCCTGGGGGTGGAGGGGCTGGTGGGAGCTGAGAAGGGAGTGCGGTGTGCCCAGGTCCATGTGGCAGGGAGGGGGCAAAGCGTGGGCTGCATCCGCCGGCAGAGAGGGGCGCGTCCTTCACGCCGCTGCCGACCGACCGCAGTCCTGCTGGAGCAGGATGCGGGCACCACGCCCTGAGGACCAGAGCTGTTCAGAAGGCTCCGGCCAGAGAGCTGGGGTGCCGGGGCCCCGAAAGGGGCAACACAGAGCCCTGCCGTCTGGAGTCAGGAGGAAGTCGGGTAACGGCATGGCCGCCCCGTGGGGTCCCGGTTCTGGGTCCTTGCCACCTCCCCCGGGGTGTCTCTGAGCCGGGGCCTTGGACAGACCTGCTCCTCTGCAGGCTTGCAGGGGGGCACAGCCAGGAGGAGGGGGCCGCAGGGGAACTGGTTTCCAGGTCTGCTCCATTGGCCGGGGACGCACCAACGACGGCGACCACACGTATATCTGACATAACCGGGAGGGGCCAGGGTGGGCGCAGGGGCTCGGAGCCGCTCCAGAGGTGGGTGAGCTGGTTGCTGCAGGCGAGCGTGGGCTGAAGTCTCCAGGACCCTACCTGCCCTTGGGTTGCAATATCTCTTACTTGTACCTGGGCTAGGTGTGGACAAAGTCACAGGAGCCGCCTCACAGAAGCCCTGAAAGTCCCCACCGTGCTGTGAGTTTCCATGCCTCGGCCAGCTTCGGGGTGCTGACCAGCTAGAGACACACATGGGCTGAGACCAGAAGGTTCTTACAAGCCAGAATCTGAGTCAGTCCTTTCAAACTCCTCGCCTGCGGGATGATGTGTCTGAACGCATCTCTACTCTTCAGGCACAAACTGTCTCACACGTACACAGTTTATCCTGCATGAGAGCATGGCTGACGACCCACAGGTCCCCTGTGCTTTAATCGGTAACATTACAGCCCCAGCTATTACAGGGAACTATGAACTGTTGCGATCTTCTGTCCCCGTTTCAATCGACGTAAACCAGGGCAAGAAAAAACAGGACCCCTAATTGTGTAACAGGGAAGGCCACATAACACAGGTCCTGAGGCAGCATCACCTGTGTCCGTGCCAACGAGGGCTGAGACAGCACCTCTTTGGGAGTAACAGGAGCCTCCGAAAGTTGTGCAAAACCATCTGTCAATATTGGTTTAACTAAGCCGCCCTGCTCACGATCAACAGAAGCCTCTGCCCTTCTAACCTTGTTTTTCCACAGCCCTGGGTGAAGCAACCCGTTCTCGGGGTGACGGCTGCTTAAAGCAACGGCACTCGCGGGACGCACCGGGGGACAGGAGAGGAGGGAAGCGTCCATTTCTCGGACAAGCTGGTTCCCAGCGCCTGGGTCACCATCATTTCATAAAGCCACTTCTGGATTTCAAAGGGACAGGGCGCTGATCACTGGTGACAGGAAGCATTTGCCCAGAGAGTCTTTTGAAAGCCACACGGCACGTCTTTGTTGGAGGAACCCAAGAAACAACAATAGTCACGACGACAGCAACAAAATAATAACCCCTCCTTCCTTTCAAAGTGTGCTGCCGGGCAAAACGATTCCTCTCCGGGCCTCCTTTCTGTCCTCCTGACAGAAAGTACATTCGAGGGCACCCAACACAGAAGGACACTCAGGCAAGCAAGGTGCCTCCTAAGCGACATTCCTGGGAGCCTTTAAAAGAGACATTGACTTAAAGCTGCCAAGACGCTGTGTGGTCACTGACGCTACTGTAATGAGTCTACCCCGGCACCCCACACTCCAGATTCAAACCAAGTTTGGAAAGCGAGACCTACTGAAACAACGATAGGGGCTCTGCCTCACCCTGCGGACGGACGGGAAACTCAGAACGAGGCTGAAGTGCAGCTCGTGGCGTCTGAGGTCATAGAACAGCTGCTGGTTTTATAAATTCTACCCTCTGCCTGCAACGTGTGGGTCAGATGGTTAATGAACGAACCTGCGAGCTGGGACTTTCCGTCCACTTGAGGCTAGGAGCGGATTTTTCTTTTTTTTCATTGACACATAGTAAAACTAAATACCTTTGAGTCCTTTATTTTAAAGATGCATGTACTTATGCCATCAAACCCCGTTCCTGAAGCTCAACCTGCTCCTCTTTTTCGCTTTTTCTTTTTAAAAATCCCTCTTCTTTTTGTTTCCCTGGTAGGTACAGAATAATCTAAAGGTGTAATTTAAAATTCTGTGCTCCCCCAGAGAACTTTCTGAAGTCAGAACCACAGACTTCAGAGTCGCTTCAGAAATCTCTGGATTTGGTCTGGATGTGAGACGTGAGATTTAAGGTCTGAGTTCAAGCCCTGACTCTCACTCTCAGGGTGGCTTTGGAAGGGTCACATGACACTGCTTCCCGGGGCTCCTCAGCATCTGGCAGGAGGAAGAGATGGGGGAAACAAACTCAAGTCTTTTACCCTAAAACCCCTTCTTCTTCTTCTTTTTTTTGGCTGCACCATGCAGCCTGTGATATCTCAGTTCCCCGACCAGGGATCGAACCTGTGCCCCTGCTGTGGAAGCACAGTCCTGACAACGGTGCCAGCAGGGACGACCCCAGAAGGCTCTGAGGCCAGAATGCTCCGGTTTTCTGATGGGAACTGTATCCCTGTAGGCTGTGCGGCCCCCACTGCCTGTAACCAGCTCACTGTCCTCCACGGACATCCCAGAGAACCACGGAATCCCTCTGACGACTGAACCCGCCTGCGAAGCTTGCCTGCGAGCCACCAACCTGATCTCAGCAGGCACAGATGAGCTGCCCAGGCGGACTGAGCAGAGTCCACGCTGAACTTCCCGAGCGCAGGGCTGGGTGCGCACCGGGCACCTCGGTCCCCAAGGCTTCCCTGGCGGCTCAGCGGTAGAGAACCCACCTGTCAACGCAGCAGCGCGGGAAGACCCCCTGGAGAAGGAAACGACAGTCCACTCCACTGTTCTTGCCCGGAGAATCCCATGGACAGAGGAGCCTGGCGGGCTGCAGCCCATGGGGTCGGGTCCAAGAGAGTCAGACACAAATCAGCGACAAAACAACAACAAGGGCTGCTATAATAAAGCACCACAAACCGGGCGGCTTAAAACAACAGAAACGTGTTATCTCATCGTCTGAAGGCTGCAGGTCCAAGATGAAGGAGTTGGCAGGGCCAGGCCCTCCCTGAAACCTGTAGGAGAGAATGCTTCTTGCCTCTCCCAGGGCTGGTCGTCCATCCTGGCCACACTGAGATTGCAGCTGCAGCCCTCCAGGCTCTGCCTATGGTTTCATGGAGTTTCTCCCACGTGTGTGTATGTGTGTGTCCAAATCTTCCACTAATAAGGATGCCAGTCACTGTGGGTGAGGGCCCACTCTAATGATCTCATCTAGACAACAAGACACAAACTGATTCCATCTGCAAAGACCCTGCTTCCAAATAAGGTCACAGTCCCAGATACTGGGGCGTGGGGAGGGCGTGGGTGGGAGGGTTAGGACTTCGACCTATCTTAGCTGGCGGGGGATGGTGGTGGTGCCATTAAGCCATACTGTTAGGGAGGTGAGCACATTTGGAAGTCTAAGCTCAAGTGCACAAATGAAGGATGACCACCAAAGTGGAAGGAGAAATGTAAGCGGGAAGACATTATGGTTCTCAGGGTTACATGGGAGAAAGATGACTGTTTCCAATGGCTGGGCAGTGGAGCGCTGGTCAGGAAAGTACCGTTCTCTGCCCAGGTCAGCCCACGTGCTCCGCTCCCTGGACACGTCTATGCCTCCTCTCTTGGCCTCCCAGGCCCCACTGCCAGCAGCCCCACCTCCACCCCCAGCTGCAGAAATCCTCCCAGCTCTAGAAGTGACAGCTCCGACTTCACCAGCGGAAAACCAGGGCACCTGCATCTGACCTTTGATGGCATTCTGTCTGCTCCTGGGTGACCTCGGACTCTGGCCACATGCGCCTTCCTCTGCCTAGCACTCCTTGTGAGCAGGGGTCATTTCTTACTCGATCACCGTGCCCACAGCAGGTGCATGCAAATATTTGCTAAAGGAAAGGAAGATAAGAGGAGAATGAGAGGAAATATCAGCTGTTTTGAAAACTTCACCATGGAGAGGACCTTTGAAACCAGGGGGCACCTATCACTTCCCCCACTGAATCTGGGTGACCTTTGCTACCAGGCCGTACTTCTTGGAAATCGTAAGAAAGGCTGAAAGATAAGCTAACCACCGAAGGTAAAGAACAAGAGCTCTTTTGGTGCAGAAGAGATTCTCACTGACCCTCTGAGAACTCACCTCCCTGAACAGTCAGTATCATCAGTCTCCAGGAGAAGCCAAGTTCCCCTTGACCTAAGTTTCGGGCCCCCTCTGACACACAATCACTGGCAAATAACTATGATAGGCACCTGAGGGCAGGCAACAGGGCCTGCAGCAACTTCTGAATATCTGGCATTACCAGCAGCTTGCAGGAAATGAAATTGAAATGGATGCTGTCAGTACCACGGTGGACTGACGTTCATCAAAAGGCTCCATTAGCATGCACTGATCTGCTGGGGTGAGAGCCTGCATAACGTCCCCGACACCTGGGTGACCTTGACAGGGAAGCCCGGAAGTGATACTGAGAAGTTAAGTGTGGTTATACCTTTTCGCTCAGGTGGAATTTCTTTGTTCAGCTTCTTTTAGAATCAAGCAAGTCCCTGGAGAAGGAAATGGCAACCCACTCCAGTATCCTTGACTGGAGAATCCCATGGGCGGAGGAGCCTGGTAGGCTACAGTCCATGGGGTCGCAAAGAGTCGGACACGACTGAGCGACTTTTTACTTTTACTTTTTACTTAGTAACTATATAACATCCAGCTAAAGGCTAGCAGGCAGGTATTCTTTCTGCCCACTTCTGATGTCTATGTCAGAAGCTTTCTCTATCTCCTTTATACTTTAATAAAACTATTACACACACACACACACAAAAATAGAATCAAGCAAGTCAAACTGGTAATCTAATGGGATTCCTTTATTCACCAAGGCCTGAATTCAGGAATTTCTTTGCTTCTGATAGTAAATTATACAGCTGCTTAAAAGTACACCTAAAAACTGACCATCCGAAGGGAAGCCTGCTTCCAGGAAAGGGAACAGATGTACTTTAACCTATTCTTCCCACTAAATATAACTAGAAATGGTGGACATTAAATATAAGACAAAAAAAAAAAAAAAAAGACTCTGAAAGGCAGAAAGAAGAAAGCACGCCAGCTAAGGAGCATACAAAAGACAAGTTACACACCAAATTAACAAAATATTAACAAATATAATTCAAGAATACTTAAACAGAATTATACACTGTGACCAAGTGGGGTTTATTCTGGGGATGCAAGACTGGGTCAGTATTCCAAAATCAAGCAAAGTAACCGACTCTATCAACAGGCTATGAGAGAGAAAGCATATCATATCAGTGGGTGCAGACACAGCATATGAACAATGTAAAACTTAATCTTGATCAACAGTGCTCAGCAAACAGAGCAGAAAGGGATTTATCCAACTTGTCAAGCAGATCTACAAAAGCCCTACAGCTAACATTATGCCTATGAGGAAAGACTAAACACTCTCCCTATAACTGAGAACAAGGCAAAGAGGTCTGCTATCCCCATTCTTATTTAACACAGCCAGTGATATAAGGTACGAAAATGAAATAAAGGCATATAAGTCAAAAAGGAAGAAATAAGATTGCCCTATTTGCAGGGCTGTCTATCTAGAGACCTCTTGGACTGCAAGGAGACCCAACCAGTCCATACTAAAGGAGACCAGTCCTGGGTGTTCACTGGAAGGACTGATACTGAGGCTGAAATGCCAATACTTTGGCCACCTCATACAAAGAGATGACTCAATGGAAAAGATCCTGATGCTGGGAGGGGTTGAGGGCAGGAGGAGAAGGGGACGACAGAGGATGAGCTGGCTGGACGGCATCACCGACTCGATGGACATGAGTTTGGGTAAACTCTGGGAGTTGGTGATGGACAGGGAGGCCTGGTGTGCTGCGATACATGGGGTTGCTAAGAACTGGACACGACTGAGCGACTGAACTGAACTATATAGAAAATCCCAAGGAAAATACAAAAAAAAAAAAAAAACCTCCTAGAACTAACAAGTGTATTCAGCAAAGTCTCACAATACAAGACAAATAAACAAAATAAACTGTATTCCTATAAGCTAGCAGTGAATGAGTGGACACCCAACATTTAAAAATAATGCCATTTACAATTGTTCAATAAAAATGAAATATTTGGGTGTAAATATAGCAAAACATGTATAGGACGTGCATGTTGAAAACTACAAAATGCAAATGAGAAAAATCAAAGATTCTCCATCGGCGGAATGTAGGGCATGGAGGCCTGCCGTGTTCATGGACCAGAAAATTCAGCACAGGAAAGACGCCACTGCCCCCTGGCACGGAGGCCTGCCACGCTCATGGACTAAGAAATTCAGCACAGGAAAGACGCCACTGCCCCCAAACCGATTAACAGGCTTGATACAATGCTTATCGAAACCCTAGTAAGGTTCTTTTATACAGATGAGGTTACGTATATTATAATATAGTTTTGCAAGATGTTACCAACAGGAAAAACATAATTTCCGTGTGTTACAATTTTTTACAGCTGCATTTGGGTCTACAGTTATCTTACAAAGTATATCTTACAAAGTATAATTAAAAATAGAAATGGTTCTTTGTTGTCTCCACTGTGAGAAGGAAGTCCATCCTCAACGATTAGACTTCTGACATTCCAGAAAATGTTGACATCACTTGGAAGGGTCATGCCATTACTGTGAAGCACCTCAGAAGAACCCTTCGGAGGGACTTCAATCATTTCAATATAGATCACAATTTCCTTGGAAAGAAACTAAAGGGGTTCCAGGCTGACAAGTGGGGGAGGGGAATAGAAACTGGCTACTTTTTGACTATCTGTATCACAATGGAACATGATAAACACTGTCAGGCTGTGCTTCCATAACAAGAGAAGGCCTGTGAACACTCATCTTCCCATCAATGTCATTATTCAGGAGAACAAGTTTCTTGTTGAAATCTGAAATTTCTTGCACACACACACACAAAAGATGATCCGGGTTCAGATGAGGCCAGATGTTGTTTGGTTGGTATCTGAAGCCCAGAAATGTGAGCTAATTCTCAAAGAAAATGACACTGAAATTGCATTAATTTCAGTGGCTTTGACTCAGCAGGCCACAACAGTTGAGACAAGGATACCAGGAAGATTTTAGATGGCAACAAGCCTGTGCCAAAGGATCAGTTCAGCAGGTGATGAGTAAGGTCTAAGGTTTCCAGCTACAGAAACAATAAGATGCCAAATGATTCCTAAGTCTTACCTGTAATATTTTAAAGATGCAGTAAGGGCCTTGTGGCGTTGACAGATATGCACAACTGTGTGTGAGAGAGACGGCCAGTGGGGAGCCGCTGTGTTGGCCCAGGGAGCTCAACCTGGTTCTCTGCGGCAGCCAGAGGTGTGGGACGGAGCAGGGCGCGGAGGGGGCTCCGGAGGGGCGGGACGTGTGTGTGCCTGTGGCCGATGCACGCCGTGTGTGGCAGAAGCCAACCCAAGGCTGTAAAACCATTATCCTCTAATCAGAAAAAGAGCCCTGTATCGATTTGGGCAAAGAAACACAAACTCCCCCAACATCCCAAAGAAACAAACCCTGACCACGCCTCTCGCCAGGGTTCCCTTCTCGCATCAAGAACCAGTGGGACGCAAAAAGGGCTAGCACGACACCTTCTGGAGAAGACGGCCGCCCGCCCCAGTGCTCCTGCCGGGGGGTCCCGGGGCGGGGGCCTGGCGGGCTGCCGTCCACGGGGTCGCACAGGGTCAGACACGACTGAGCGACTTCACTGTCACGCACTGGAGAAGACGGCCGCCCGCCCTAGTGCTCCTGCCGGGGGGTCCCGGGGCGGGGGCCTGGCGGGCTGCCGTCCACGGGGTCGCACAGGGTCAGACACGACTGAGCGACTTCACTTTCACGCACTGGAGAAGACGGCCGCCCGCCCCAGTGCTCCTGCCGGGGGGATCCCAGGGACGGGGGAGCCTGGTGGGCTGCCGTCCATGGGGTCGCACCGAGTCGGACACGACTGAGCGACTTCACTTTCACTTTTCACTTTCATGCATGGGAGAAGGCGATGGCTGCCCACTCCGGTGTTTTCTTGCCTGGAGAATCTCAGGGACGGGGGAGCCTGGTGGGCTGCCGTCCACAGGGTCGCACAGAGTCGGACACGACTGAAGCGACTCAGCAGCAGCAGCAGCAGCAGCAGGATACCTTGTCACTTTATTCCTGTACCCCATGTGCAATTCTTTGCAGCACTCACAGCTGCATGACACTACACGACATGACATTTGGCCATCTGTCCATCTGTCTGTCCTGCCACACCACTGAAATGGAGGTTCCACACAGGCAGGGCCTCTGACGTGTTCACGCTCTAGAACATTCTACAAGTACTAAAAAAAAGGAGCTGTTGAATGACTATGTGGAGCTCACTTATAAGCCTTTTTGGATAAAGTATTTCCAACAGCCTAACTTCCCCCAGACCCCTTGGCCCGTAAGGAGCTGCTCTGTCAGCATTACCCACTAGCAGGACACGCTCTGACATCACTGTCACGGGTCCTTTCGTCTCACCTGCGCTCCAGACACTGGGCAAGTACCCACCGTCTGTATTCACAGCCCCAGGACGGTCCAGCCTCGGGGATCACACCCAGGGGCCGGTTATAATCTGGGGCACTGGAACCTCCGCGTGAGGCGTGAGGCTGCAGGGCCTATCAACAGTCCCTCTGCTCACCCGGCCCATACATCAGGAACACGCCCTCGAATCCCAGCCTTGATTCCTGACGGGGCCAACTTGACGTACCTCTACTTTAATTGGCACGCAGAATCTGGGATGTCTGGAACCAATCTGACGATCTCTATCATGTTGTCCACGTACGACTCAGCTGCCAGTATCGTATAAGGAGACTTTAATGTGAAATAACAGCTTTGATTGCCAGTGGCTTCTAACTTCTTGCCATATTTCTCATTATCACAGAGCTGGGAGCAGGCAAGTGTTCAGCAGCCTAGGAGACACACACTGCCGCCATCTGGACACGTGGTTCCAGGGGTCAGCAGGCAGCCCGCCTGTTCCCGGACCACAGGGTGCTTTATTGTGTCTGTTCTATTCAGAGATATCCTCCGCACCGCGTGTGCAGTGGCTACTCAATAAACGGTTGCAGACTGAATGAATACCACCAAAACCTCAGGAATCTCGAGGAGCACCGAGGCGGTTCCGAGCTTAAAACTTGACGCAGGCACTGGACTGCATCTGGTGTGCGAGCGAAACGTGTCGCCCTCTAAATGGTGCGGGGGATGGGGTTACAAAGCAACATTCTTGCTATTGGGAGAATGCTAGCTTACTGCTCTTGCCGCCATGAAAAGAGACGGCAAATAGACAACATTAATTACAGAATGCCGGTAATTAACATACACCCAGCTATAGCAACATGAAGATTCAAAATGAACGATGATATACTAAAAAGGAGACTGCGAATGATCCACCGGGGGGAAAAGGCAGAAATCTATGAATGAGGTGGTGCTAAACAGTCAGCTGTAATTCACTCCACTCTCCTCCCTAAGAGCTTTTCCAGCCAGACGCAGCGACTATTTCCTGTGAAGCCAGAGAGCTGGACTGGTATTTCCAAGCAGGTAATTTTCCTAGCTGTAGGTAACTAGCAGCTCTGTGGGAATCAATCAGGAGGCGTCCGTCTCTTCTCTGAGAGCCTTATTTCAGTCCCTCCATCTTCCTTTGTTAATTTCTTAAGTTGGGTTTAAAGGATGCAGAGACAAAGATCTATTTGTTTTGATCTCTTAAGACTTCTTGGGGGAGGCAAGGTGAGAAGGAGAGTTTTTATATCTTTCCCACTAAGAATTCAAGGATACTTTAAAGTTTCTCTGCCTTTTCAAGGCCAGAAAACCGGACGGGCATTATGTACTGTCTAGCCACAGAGGCTCAAAGCCTGTAATAAAATCATGGTCACAGGACAAAAGAAATTGAAGTAGGTGCAAATAAACTCTTACATCAAAGATGTGGATGGTGCAGAAGTCACAGTCCCATATAACACGGTCCTCTCATATTAATATCACACAGTCGTCTCATATAACACGGTCAGTCCCACGTGACACGGTCGTCTCATATAATGTCACACGGTCAGCCCACGTGACACGGTCGTCTCATATAACACGGTCAGTCCCACGTGACACGGTCATCTCATATAACACAGTCAGTCCCACGTGACACGGTCATCTCATATAACACGGTCAGTCCCATATGACATGGTCATCTTATATAACATAACACAGTCTGTCCCATGTGACACGGTCGTCTCACAAAATGTCACACGGTCAGTCCCACGTGACACGGTCCTCTCACATAATGTCACACGGTCAGTCCCACGTGACACGGTCGTCTCACAAAATGTCACACGGTCAGCCCACGTGACACGGTCGTCTCATATAACACGGTCAGTCCCATATGACATGGTCATCTTATATAACATAACACAGTCGGTCCCATGTGACACGGTCCTCTCATATAATGTCACACGGTTAGTCCCATATGACATGGTCATCTTATATAACATAACACAGTCGGTCCCATGTGACACGGTCCTCTCATATAATGTCACACGGTCAGTCCCACGTGACACGGTCCTCTCACATAATGTCACACGGTCAGTCCCACGTGACACGGTCGTCTCACAAAATGTCACACGGTCAGTCCCACGTGACACAGTCGTCTCATATAATGTCACATGGTCCATCCCATGTGACACGGTCATCTCATATAACATAACACGGTCAGTCTCAGGTGACACGGTCATCTCATATAACACTGTCAGTCCATATGACACAGCCCTCTCATATAATATCACACGGTCAGTCCCACGTGACACGGTTGTCTCATATAACACAGTCAGTCCCATGTGACACGGTCGTCTCACAAAATGTTACATGGTCCATCCCACGTGACAGGGTCCTCTCACATGTCACACGGTCAGTCCCACGTGACACAGTCATCTCACATAATGTCACATGGTCAGCCCACGTGACACGGTCGTCTCATATAACACGGTCAGTCCCACGTGACACGGTCCTCTCATATAACACAGTCAGTCCCATGTGACACGGTCGTCTCACAAAATGTTACATGGTCAGTCCCATGTGACACGGTCGTCTCATATAACATAACACAGTCAGTCCCATGTGACACGGTCCTCTCATATAATGTCACATGGTCCATCCCACGTGACAGGGTCCTCTCATATGTCACACGGTCACTCCCACGTGACACGGTCGTCTCACATGTCACACGGTCAGTCCCATGTGACACAGTCGTCTCACATAATGTCACATGGTCAGCCCACGTGACACGGTTGTCTCATATAACACGGTCAGTCCCATGTGACACGGTCGTCATATATAACATAGTCAGTCCCACGTGACACGGTGCTCTCATATAATGTCACATGGTCAGTCCCATGTGACACGGTCGTCTCATATAATGTCACATAGTCCATCCCGTGTGACACGGTCGTCTCATATAACACGGTCAGTCGCATATAATACGGTCATCTCATATAATGTCACACGGTCTGTCCCACGTGAATGGTCCTCTCATATAATGTCACACGGTCAGTCCCACGTGACACGGTGCTCTCATATAATGTCACATGGTCCATCCCATGTGACACGGTCCTCTCATATAATGTCACACGGTCTGTCCCAGGTGACACGGTCCTCTCATAATGTCACACGGTCTGTCCCAGGTGACACGGTCCTCTCGTAATGTCACACGGTCAGTCCATGTGACACGGTCCTCTCATATAACACGGTCAGTCCCATTACGGTCATCTCATATAATGTCACACGGTCCGTCCCACGTGACATGGTCCTCTCATACGATGTCACACGGTCAGTCCCATGTCACACGGTCAGCCCCACGTGGCACGGCCGTCTCAGCAGCCAAGCCCGCCATCTCGGCCCAGGCCCTTGCTGCCTCTCATCCGGCTGACCGTGATGGCAGCGACGGTCCTGAGCATCACCTGGCACTAACCCTGGAAGCCGCAGCTACTGAAAGCCCATCACGTGCCAGGTACTCTACGATGCTCCCCCTATTGCTACCAACAGCCTGGCAGCATGGATATTATTATTCCCATATTACAGATGAGTAAACTGTGGCCCAGAGACGTTCGCATGGCTGGCAAACACTGAAGCCAAGAGGATTTGGACGCAGGTCAATGTGCAGAGAGCTGGATGATCCTGCCCCATGCAGCCACGTTCTCTTTTTGTTCATCCAGCGAAAACAGGCCCAGCCCCGCTATCAGGCAGGCTTTCCCCCTACCAAGGCTGAGGCCTGCTGAGCAGCTTGGCGTGACCCCACCCCACGACCCTGGGGAGGAGGAGAGGAAGCAGGCAAACCGAGCCGGCCTCCACTGCCGACACGGGCTCTTCTCCTGGGTAAAGGACTTCTCAGTAAAAACCCATCAGATCTCTCCCCCAGCTAAAATGTTTCTCAGTGCAGAACTGACTGGGGCTTGGATCATTACCTCTTTGGAAAATGAGGTGTGGAAAGACAAAGAAAAATTCAAGGCAAAAAACAATGAGTGGAGGGCACAAACAGGAAATATACGGAAAAAGAGACACAAACGGCCTTCAGCCCCACGGAGCTCAGGAAGTGAACACCAAGAGAATGCCACCCCGCAGCACGGTGAGACAGCCACGATGAGCAAAGGTTTTCACTCCCCTAGAGCCACACATCCTGTAACGCAAAGTCAGGTGGGCCTCAGGGAGCATCACTACGAACAAAGCTAGTGGAGGTGATGGAACTCCAGCTGAGCTGTTTCAAATCCTGGAAGATGATGCTGTGAAAGTGCTGCACTCAATATGCCAGCAAATTTGGAAAACTCAGCAGTGGCCACAGGACTGGAAAAGGTCAGTTTTCATTTCAATCCCAAAGAAAGGCAATGCCAAAGAATGCTCAAACTACCACACAACTGCACTTATCTCACATTCTAGCAAAGTAATGCTCAAAATTCTCCAAGCCAGGCTTCAGCAATACGTGAACCGTGAACTTCCAGATGTTCAACCCGGATTTAGAAAAGGCAGAGGAACCAGAATTCAAATTGCCAACATCTGCTGGATCACGGAAAAAGCAAGAGAGTTCAAAAAAACATCTATGTCTGCTTTATTGACTATGCCAAAGCCTTGACTGTGTGGATCACAATAAACTGTGGAAAATTCTGAACGAGATGGGAATACCAGACCACCTGACCTGCCTCTTGAGAAACCTATATGCAGGTCAGGAAGCAACAGTTAGAACGGGACGTGGAACAACAGACTGGTTCCAAATAGGAAAAGGAGTGTGTCAAGGCTGTATATTGTCACTCTGCTTATGAGAAACACTGGGCTGGATAAAGCGCAAGCTGGAATCAAGATTGCCGGGAGAAATAGCAATAACCTCAGATATGCAGATGACATCACCCTTATGGAAGAAAGTGAAGAGGAACTAAAGAGCCTCTTGATGAAAGTGAAAGAGGGGAGTGAAAAAGTTGGTTTAAAACACAACATTCAGAAAACTAAGATCATGGCATCCAGTCCCATACTTCATGGCAAATAAATGGGAAAACAATGGAAACAGTGTCAGAATTTACTTTCTTGGGCTCCAAAATCACTGCAGATGGTGACTATAGCCATGAAATTAAAAGACAATTGCTCCTTGGAAGAAAAGCTACGACCAACCTAGATAGCATATTCAAAAGCAGAGACATTACTTTGCTGACTAAGGTCCGTCTAGTCAAGGCTATGGTTTTTCCTGTGGTCATGTATGGATGTGAGAATTGGACTGTGAAGAAGGCTGAGCGCCAAAGAATCGATGCTTTTGAACTGTGGTGTTGGAGAAGATTCTTGAGAGTCCCTTGGACTGCAAGGAGATTCAACCAGTCCATCCTAAAGGAAACCAGTCCTGGGTTTTCTTTGGAAGGACTGATGCTGAGGCTGAAACTCCAATATTTTGGCCATCTGATGGGAAGAAGTGACTCACTGGAAAAGACCCTGATGCTGGGAAAGATTGAAAGTGGGAGGGGAAGGGGACAACAGAGGATGAGACAGTTGGATAGCATCACCGGCTCAATGGACGTGAGTTTGAGTAAACTCCAGGAGTTGGTGATGGACAAGGAAGCCTGGTGTGCGGCAGTCTATGGGGTCACAAAGTATCAGACACGACTGAGTGACTGAACTGAACTGAACTGAGTGAAGGGTTTAATCTGGGGGCGCAGTCACACAGTGAAAAGCTCTGGAGTCCATGAAAAGGCCAACTCTATATGCACTGATACAGAAAGATCCTTACGACGAGAGGAACGCACGCGGTGTGTGCCTGTCTGCATAAACGAGCACACGCACCCAGGTGTGTGGAGGCACTGGTTCAGAGGAGACGTAAGGAACCGGTCGTGCTGGGGCCCACAGATGGCCAGTGGCTGGGCCTGGCCCCTGGGACCCAGACTGTCAGCCCAGGGCTCCTTCCACAGCAGGAGCGTCTGTATAGACAGGGTTTCGCCCCCTCACTCAATACTCACCCCCAACAATAATCACTCTCGGAGGAATGGCACCAACCTCCCCAGCTCTGTGATTTTGTTAGGCAGCACTGACTGATCAGCTAGTTCTCCAATCAGCGACATCCCCCCATATGACAGCCGATGCCATCCTTTCAGTGATGAGGAGAGGGTGACACCGGCTAGACCAGTCAGAACAGCACCCCAGTGACATTCTCTACCCAAAGTGATGCCACCCTATGGCTCGAAGTCCAACCAAAACGTTTAGACGGATTTTAGGTTTCTATATAGAAAGTTTATGCCAAGGTTAAGTTCTCACAATGTGCATGAATATTACTCAATATGTGGGTTACTCCCAGTGAATTTTCCATTTTAGGCCAATGTGTAACCAGCCAGTTCCCTATTAACTACCTAGTGCTCTTCCTACAAGCCCACAAGGCACCGGCCGCCAGCTCGTGGAGACACGACCCAAACCCAGCACCAGGGTCGCTTCTGCCTTGTGGAGTCACAGCTGGGACGAGTGGCGTGACAACAGGTAACACATTTACCTTCCAGCCGCAGTCCCCCCATCTGTGAAGCGGGGACGTCAGTGCCTCGGAGAGGAACCCGCAGGTCTGCTGGTTGTGTGGAAAGGGCAACCGGAGTTTCTCATGCCATTGATTCCTTCCACCCAGCTAAGCCATAAGCAGCCGCCTGGGAGTTGCATTTGGGGGCTCCCCCTTCAGCAACCCACGCTCCGGAACACGTACTGGATTCCTGCAGAAGCGTGGGGGTGGTCACGCTTCCGAAGGCTGAACGAGGAGTCGAGGTCACCGGCCTTCTCACAAAGGTACACAAACGCAGCCCAGCTGCCTGGCGTCAGCCCCTTCACAGCGGGCCTCTCCCTGGGGCCGTCCCTCCCCTCGCCTTTTCCTGGTTGCCATGTTCACGTGGGAGCCGGCTCTCCTGGACCAGCTGGCTGGACTGGGGTGGTCACGAGACCACAGCGACGCCAGTCAGAATCCCCGATGCTCCTGGGAATTGGGAACTGAGATCAGAAGCCGGCTGGTCCAAGCCTGGATGGTACGGGGTGGGTTGGGGGAGAATGGGTACATGCCTATGTCTGGCTGAGTCCCTTCATCACCTGAAACTATCGCAACATTGTTAATTGGCTATACCCAAATACAAAATGCTTTTGGTGTTAAAAATACATAAATAAACAGAATTAAAAGAAAAAAAAAAGACGGCTAGCCCACCTGAACCACTCTTGTCCAGAGAGGATATTCAGCATGAAAGCTCTGGACTGCTGACCACTTTACACAGAACGCTGGAGGAGATGCCAAGGACACACAGAGAAGCAGAGAGGGCCCGCCAGCTGCCAGCACCCTCGGCAGCCTTCCGGCTCCCAGGCCTGGGCCCGGGCCCTGAGAGACCCCTGGTACTGGCTCCAGCAGACCGCTATGCATTCCTTCCTGAGCTAGCCGCTGGCGAACACAAGAGGCCTGAGACACACCCCCAGTCCCACTTTCGTGGACCCCACGAGCAACTAAGAACCACCTGCAGGTGGCACTTTCCATCCCGAGACGAAGAATTATTATTCTGAAGGTGCCAAATTTGTGGTATTACCTTTATTTTGCCTGATTGCATTACTCAGACAGAAAGTACTATGACTAATAATAACAATAAAGATACCATTAAAGCAAAATATTTGACACTCACAAGATTAAACGCTGAATACAGTAATCTTCTCATAATCATCGCCGGATACGCAGCACTTAGTCAACAATTACACTGGGAAAATGCCCGAGACTTGATGCTTAAGTAAGCAGAGAAAAGCAGGAGAGTCAAGAAATCATCATAAAGTGAGAAGGGATTATCCAATCTACATACAGCACGTACTACTGTAAGAGCTCTATCTTTTCCTATCAATGTTATGCATTAACAACCACCACCACCCAACAATACACGCCCCGAACCAAAACGTCCTAGCAAATGAGCTATTTTTAAAAACCACTTAAGAGTATTCACGTAGTGGCGGCATAGTCCATTAATCAGAGTGCTTGTGTATGTGGGTTTTTTAATAGCTGTATTGAGGTATGATTTACAATTTCTTTATAAAAGAATTTTCCTCAATCCCTCTTGCCCCCTGATGGGAGTGGCAAATGAAATGGTCCAAGCAAGAAGTCAGACCCTGGTGGGGCAGGAGGCTGGAGTGAGGCCAATAAACTCCACCTCCTAGGAGGTTGGGGGTTCACACCCCTGAGAGTCAGACAAGTGATTGTTAGGAAGTATGTATGTATTTTCATATCAGAACATTGCTTTCTTTAAAAAAAAAAAAAAAAAGAGGGCAAGGTCTGAATGCCAGATCAAAATATCTCAGGACCAAGAGGAAGCCTCTGAGCCACCTTGGGAAATAAGCAGCCATCTATGACACCCGCCATCTCACTGGGCGAAGTCAGATTTCTACGACAGAGGTTTCATTTGTAATGTTCTTTTTAAAGAGCTGACTCTTCACTCCGGATGCACAGAATGCAAGCAGCACCGACACCTGCGCTGGATTATAAACAGCCTCTGTTCAGGAGGGCTGGGAGCAGAGCAGCAATTTTTACCCCAGATGGAGTTTTGACAACCCCTGTAGGTTCCTTCATAACCTCGAAGCATCAGCCTTGTTGCGTTATTTTATAAGAGCAGATCCTTGATGGCTGCGGCGGTAGACAATGAGGCCGCATTATGACCTCATGCGCACACAGTGACGCTGCCCTTCTCTTCTCTGAGGGGCTGGGCTTCCTTCTTCCACAGGTGAATGTGGTAAATCTGACCTCGTGGAATGCAACTGAAGTAGCAAGTGATCAGTGTCAACCACGGTAACAGTGCTTCAAAGAATTACCCCGACAATCCTATTTTTGCCATTTTCCACGACCCATGGAGGTGAGGGAGCGCCGTGAACGGGCGCCTGCGACTCGGAGGGAGGGGTCTGAACACAGAGTCTGCTTCCATCTGCCCGTGGACCCGCGTGAGTGCCCTGCCCGGGACGCGCCGGTTCATGTTAGGGCTCCCCTAAGCTCCATCCCGCAGGAGAATGGAAACATGAAAAGCTACATTCAGCGCTGGCTACACGAGAAAAGCTCTCTGCAGTGGCGGAGGACAGAGCCACAACAAGCCGACCCGCAGAATCCAGCTCATCACCGGCTGGTAGAGACAGGCCGTTAACCTTAACACCAAGCATCTAGAAGATTTGTACAGAACTGTGAGGCAAAATCACCCTGAGAAACCAGGCAAAATGAAATCAGGTTCCTGCAGAAGACAAAATGTTTTCTTAGAAACATATCATTTTGGTACTGGCCTTTCCTGACCTTAAATCTGACCTTGGAATACAAAGGCAACCCACGGCAAGTTTCCCCAAATAATCCAGGAGTCTTCAAATATTTCCCCCTGTCTACCTCATACCTGCAAATGCCATCTACAAGTCCTTCTACCGTATCTTGGGGGAAGCAAAGAGACACGGGAGTCTGCCTACGGCCAAATATCTCCGGAGTTCAGCTACAGACTGTCACGAACATCCTGTGAAGTGTGAAGGGTATGAGGAGGCAGGTTGACTAGGCTTGTTTTAGGTCTGCTGCGTGACTTCCCACCAGGCTCCGGGCATGTGTTAATAGGTAAGCGGACGTGCACACACAGAGAAAGAAATCTGCCCTTCAGGATAGGATGCGTATACGAATTTCACTTCAAAGGAGACTACGGAGAAAAACCACATTCCTTGTCTTCTTGGAGCCATACAAGAAGGAAAATTTCCCAGACATAACTTCCTCCTTAAGATCACAGAAAAGGGAAACACAAGCAAAGTTCAGATCAGGGCATATGAAAACCCAGCTGTCCTTCCCACACATACAAAAAATGTCACGACAGTTTTCAGAGAGGGCTTTCGGTGTGGACGAGCCAATGCTAACAGCCAGAGGGGCCCTTCCGAATCATCCAGGTCCAGCTCCCCGACTCTGCGGGGCACTGTGTGTGCGCATATCCTTCAGCCTTTATTAACTGAGCACCCACCACACCCAAGTCCTGCTTTAAATGCAGGGAACACATGGATGAGTGAAGAAGAGAACCCCAGTCTTTAGGAGTTGATATCCTAGGAGTGGGCGTCTCCCTGGAGGCTCAGTGGTAAAGAATCCACCTGCCAGTGCAGGAGGTGTGGTTCCATCCCTGGGTCGGGAAGATCCTCTGGAGAGGGAAGGGGCGACCCACTCCAGTATTCTTACTGGGCAAATCCCATGGACAGAGGAGCCTGCCAGGCTACAGTCCACCAGGTCACAAAAAAATGGGACACAATTTATGGACTAAACAACAACATTCTAGGGGTGTGATGAGAAGACAGAATAACCGACACTTAAACCGTCAGGTGGATGGCCGTGCTTTGGGAAGCGCTGCTGAGTGAGTTTCACCAAAGGGCAAACGGAAGGTTTGAGAGCTGCAAAGGCAGTCTGAAAGCAGCAGCGGAACCAGGTAAGTGCAGAGCTTTTTACGTTTTTGTGCAGCAAGGGATACAAAATGCTAACAAAGACCAAGGGGAAAATCCAGTGTGGAGAATGTGCTTTCTAGTTTTGGAAGAGCGTGCCAAGGGTGCACAGGTGGGCGTCAGGCACGTTCTTCCTGATCCCGTCTTTAGGGCGCTGCACTGACCTATCGACCCAGGGCTGACCGTCTCCACTCTGCAACTTGAAATCTCAAAGAAGTGCTGTGGGGCATGAACACTCCAGGGCAAGAGATGGTTGTGTGTTTGAAAACAAGAAACGATATCCACCACAGGCTTCTCATTTAAAAATGTCTTGGCCCTTGAGTGCTTGAAAAAGGCATTGGAAGGAAAAAAGGGAGAAACAGGAGCCTGGTGTTTCCCCTCCCCGTCTCTTTAACTGGTTATTTCTTGCTGTACACATTTCCCCCCATTTGGAGCGCCTCAGCCTCAAGGTTATAAATCACTTGTGAGACAGGGGAAAGCAGAAGACTCTTTCACCCACCAAGGCCCTCATCTGGAAAAGCAGTCCCACGAGAAAGAAGACATTTTCAGGTAAGAGAGACGTAGCAGAATGCTTCAAAATTCACAGGTCTCCCTCCTCCTCCTGAAGTGGAGGTCTTCCCTGGGTGTGCTCTGTAAGTGTGCTGGTCACACACCGACACACACACAATCACACAAACAGAGACACACACAGTCACACACACACTCTGGAGGACGCCAGCAGCGAAGGTGGGCCCGTGGACACTCTGCCTCTAGGAGGGGGACAGGGCCCCCCGGCCCCCGAATGCCGCAGACAAGCCCACAGGCACCCTGGCTCGGTGCTCTGGAGCAGAGCACAGATCCTAGCAGGCCAGTGACTCACACATTTGATTTAATAAGCGGCCATTATGGAGGGTGTGCGGGAGGAGCACTGGCTGAAGGTTTCTTTTTTTCTTGAAATGATGAGACTATTCTGAAATGATTGTGATGAAGGACTGCCTGTTTCCACCTCAAGATTTTGAGCCTCTGAAGAGTGTGGTGGTGGTGGTCTAGTCACTAAGTCCAGCTCACTGCAACCCCATGGGCCACCAGGCTCTCCTGTCCGTGGGATTTCCCAGGCAAGAACCCTGGCGTGGTGATGGCTGCCCAACTCTGCACCAGACTGCAAGCCACCGAGCTGCACGCTTTAAGCGGGCGGGTCGTGCGGAATGTGACTCAGACACCTGTAGGAAGCTGCTATCCCTCCCTTCCCCCCGCCCAGAAGTCTTCATTTTCATCAAGACCTGGTCTGATTACATCACCCTCATGGTAACAAGCTAATGCTGAGAACTGAGGTCCACATTTTAAACTGTTTTACATCTTTAAATTAAAAGATATGCTTTCCCAGGGCACCATTTCCTCTAGGCCTGAGTGTCTGCTCTCCAGCGAGTCAGCGCCCCACGAGGGGCACCCCAGGGTTGAGGCCTTTTATCCTGAACAGTGCGTTCCACAGATTCGTGCGCGCGGTGTCCCCCAGGCCCCAGTGCAGGGCATCTGCAGAGAGGGGGTAGGGACCGCAGCTTAGTCCCCCTCCCCTGTCTCACGTTTGGGGATGGAGCTGCACATCCCCCAAAGAAGAACAGAGAAGGCAGGGCACGGCTGAAAATGCTCGTGGGGATTACTGCAAAAATAAAATTAAATGGAAAATAACTCCTTTTCCAACTCACCCCTCCAAGTTAGACGGACAGAGACTTTATTTCCTTCCTTGCCTCCACTCATCAAACAGCCATCCACCCAACTGTCCAACCATGCACCCATCGTCTATCAAGAGCCTCCTGTGCAAAAAAGATGACACAAATAGAGTAACTTCTATAAACTGCAAAGTGTACACAGAGCTTCAGTCTGATTATTATAACCAAACCTAAAGGATTTCCTTTTTTTTAACCTCTTTGCCCCATCCCTACCTAAAAACCAAAGGTTATTACACACCCATGCCTGGGAACTAAGAAAAATGTGATGAGTAAAATGAAAAAAAAAAAAAACAAACAAAAAAACAAAACCTGGGTTGCTAGTGGAGCTTCACGGACTTCAGGCGCTAGAACAGGACGGAGAAGAATCACTTGCAGATGCCACACCAGAGCACACTTCCGGGTTCAATCACAGACAATTCAGGGAGTTCAGACCTTAGGTTTGAATTATAGGGACAGAGAAAAAGTTGTAAAGCTCAAGGCCTCTGCTCAGAGTTTCTGGTGAACAACCTCATCTGACCACCTCTGCTGCCAGCCCCCTGGTCAAACTGCCGCCATCCTCGTCTGGACTGTAACAACAGCCTCTTAACTGAATTCCACGTCCACAGGCCCTGCCACTCACCCGGATGCTCTGTTCTCCCCTCTCCTGGAGGGGTGACCTTTATAAAAAAGATAATCAGATTAAGTGTTGCCTTGCCCCAAAACCATCCAGTACTGTCTCATCATAATTAGAACAGAACTCCAGCCTTTATTTCATGATATATAATGACCTGGCCTCTGCTGACCACTCCCGATTCTTTTCCTACAAGATTCTGTCTTGTGCATACCTCTCCAGCCACACTGATACCACTGCTCTTTCAACAAGTCACGTTTGTGCTTGCCACAGGGCCTTTGCACATGCCCTTGGCCTAAAAAGCCCTTCCCCTACAGGGTGACATGACTGGTACCATCTTGTCATTTTGGTTCCTACATCAATTCTTCAGAAAGACCTTTGCTGGCTACTTTCCCTCAAATAGCACCCTAAGACCACCACTCTCCCCTTGCTTTGCTTTATTCTTTTTTATGGCAAATATTTCCCACCTGAGACCACACTGCATATTTATTTCTCTATTTGTTTGCTTTCTGTCTTCCCACTACAATATATGTATCGCAGGGGAGAGACCTTAGTACTTACTGCTGTTTCCTGAGGGCCTAAGACAGTCGCTCATAAATAAAACAGGTATTTTACAGATAGATGATTTTGATTTTAATTAGACCATCCACACTTCTGCAAAAGAAGAACGGGAAGGCAGAGGATGAGATGGTAGATGGCATCACCAACTCAATGGACATGAATCTGAGCAAATTCTGGGAGATAGTGAAGGACAGAAGAGCCTGCCAGCTGCAGCCCATAGGGTCGCAAAGAGTCAGTCACAACTCAGCGGCTGAACAACACAATCACCACCACACTTTCGCATCTTAGTGTTGCTTTGCTTTCCATCAGCAAAAGCAAATGATCTCTAGTGCGTGTGTGCTAAGTTACCTCAGTCGTGTCCAGCTCTTTGCAACCCTATGGACCATAGCCCACCAGGCTCCGCCGTCCCTGGGATTCTCCAGGCAAGAACACTGGAGTGGGTTGCCATTTCCTTCTCCAATGCAGGAAAGTGAAAAGGGAAAGCAAAGTCGCTCAGTCGTATCCGACCCTCAGTGACCCCACGGACTGCAGCCTACCAGGCTCCTCCGTCCATGGGA
The DNA here is from genome assembly GCF_032405125.1 of Capricornis sumatraensis. Taxonomy (NCBI): domain Eukaryota; kingdom Metazoa; phylum Chordata; class Mammalia; order Artiodactyla; family Bovidae; genus Capricornis; species Capricornis sumatraensis. The sequence goes on along the minus strand of NC_091070.1, from coordinate 2,196,560 downwards.
TTTTCCAGGCTAGAGTACTGGAGTGGGGTGCCATTGCCTTCTCTGGCTAAGTTACTTCAGTTGTGTCCAGCTCTTTGTGACCATATGGACCATAGCCCACCAGGCTCCGCCATCCCTGGGATTCTCCAGGCAAGAACACTGGAGTGGGCTGCTACACCCTTCTCCAGGGAAATGGTCTATAATCAGTGTCTACAACAATTTTATAATTTCACTATAAATATTTTCCCCATCCTCATCTTCTCCCTTCTTGATGCCTCGTTTTAATCAGCAACAGCTCTGAGCTGCTATGGGCCTAAGACCCTGAAAATGTAGCAACTGCGCCATTTATAGACATGCCCATGGGGAGGAGAGTCTAGGCTGAAATCCTGAGTTGCATCTGTGTATACAGTATGCTGTGTGAAACTTATGGCGGACTGCTGAGGAGCTGCCTGCAGTATGAAACCTACTCTCCCCAGAAGAATCAAATGAAAACTTCCTTATCTATAGAAATCATTTTGATTCGAAGTAAAATGAAAACGCAAAAACTTCAATTAAGTAAATCTCGAGAGCAAATAATCCAAGAAACGGGTGATTAAAAAAAAAAAAAAAAAGCCATTCTGATGGTTTAAACAGCTTATTCAAGTGGTCTACTTTAAAATGCCAGGAATTCAACCTCTTGATTTAAGAGCTCTGGAATTCAAGTGCCTCAAATTGAGAAAATAATACACAAGTAAATGGTCGTAATTTCTCCTCTGTGCATCCTGGCGTTATATCCTCCAGACACACAGCCCTGCACACGCTTACCTTCCCTGCGTGCCTCGCGCCTCTCACGGGAAAGGGGAAGTCAGGACAAACAGCGCCGTGCGTGACTACTGAGCGTCACTCCGTAGTGGAAAGTAGAACGCTCTTGCTTTAAAATCACAAACAAGAGATAAAATAAATATTTCAGGGGCTCATTCAGATGAGCCTCCCGGGAGTCTGGACTCAACAGATAGACTGTATTCTCAAAAGCTTGCCAACAGTGCAGATGAAGCTGTCTAGAGATTCCTGTGGACCCACAGGGTGTGTTTACAGGAGACCTGGAGCCGCCAAGGCCTCCGATGCTGTCTGTCCTGTCACGGCTCCGTCCCTCTTTCCCAAGCCCTTTCCGCTTTCATCTGACAGCGTCTTCCCTTACTCAGGAGCACAGACACGGCGCTGCTCAGTGGAGTAATTCTCAGACCAGTGGCTGGCAGGTGAGGAGAGTGTATTTGCAAGCGTCAAAGGCTCTGAAATGCTGGGGAGCCACTGGACGACGCAGCTGCTAAATACCTTCCGGAGCGGATCTCTCCAAACTGACCCTGCATTCCAGGAATGAAACGGTAACTTCCCAGTGTTTCATGGAGACACGCTTGTCCTGTAAGCGGGATAATTACTACACCATTCATTTGGAAAGCATTCAGCAAGCACCTCCTATCCAACAGGGACTGTGGCTTCGGAGGAAGGCCTCCCTGTCCTTGACTAAGGCACGTGGGAGGAACAGATGATGGCGCGAGGCCGTGAAGGCAGAGAGGTGTGAGGACTACGACAGGAACTCGGGAAAACCCCGACGGCTGCCAAGCGCAGGCGGGCTGACTCGGAAGTCAGCCAACTCCAGCCAGCCGGCGGACCAAACGTGTCGGTTTTTGCATAAACGGCCTACAAGCTGAGGATGGCTTATATATTTTTAAGTTACTGAAAAAAAAAAAAACCTAACGTTTTTGTGACACATGAGTATTATATGAAATTCAAAGTACACCGTCCGTAAACAAAACTTTATGGGACACAGCCATATCCAGAGGTGAGAAGCTGTAAAACTGAACCATGTGGCCTGCTCATAATATTTGCCGTCCGCTCTTTACAGAAGTGAGTCCCCGCCCCCGCCCCCGCCCCCCCCCCAATCTACTGGACTACGTAGCTGAGCAGGACTGAGGTTTTCTGCTTTTAACAGAGAAAGTTACAAAAAATATAACTCCAGTATATTATAGGATAGTTAGCAATTCACCTCTGAGAGGAGCCACAAAAAGCATCCGTCAGTTACGAATGGAAAACAGCCTTTGACGCCTCCTAGACCGGGGCTCACATTCTGCAGGTGAGGAACTGGACTCTGCCAGGCTCCCGGGGAACAGCAGAGCCGAGAAGAAAATGCCCCTGCTGCCCCCAAACTCACACATGCCCCACTCTGCTAACAGAGAAGAAAAAGATATTCACTGAGAACTGTCTGAAAAAACAAAACCAGGATACGGAAGCGCAGACTCACAGTGCTCCCCACCAGGCGTCCCTCCTTGGGAACGGCCTTGGCACCCAGCCTCTCTTTACGTCACCTCTGCGCCTACTCGCACTGCACTATCCACTCCCCGCGTGCCTCCCGCAGCCCCATCACCTCGGATGAAGCCCCAGGCCTCCTGGGCTCTCCGCCCTCCCTCTCAAAACTGTCCCTTCCGCCCAGATCCTTTTCTGAGCCATCAGATCCCCTGGGTCCACTGATTCTAACACTTCTGGGGTCTCCAAGCTTTCCAAAGTCTACAAGAATAAGACCTGTAAAGCAAACTCACTACGAAAACACCTTGTAAATTTGAAGAGGAAAAAAAAAAAAAAAAGCTCACCTAAGTGTCTGTAAAAATAACATCGTACTAGCCAGCCAAGAGCATCGTTTACCTAAAACGGTATGTGGAGGAGGAGGGTGTGCCTCTGTGGGCTTACTCGGATGGAGGGGGTGCCTGGGCTGGCCAAGCACTTACGACGCACTGCTGGCCTTCTGGGTAAAGATCCCACCCACCTGCCACAGCCTCTGTGGGAATTTTCCTCAAGTTCGTTTCTTTATGTGCTCCTTTGAATCCATAAAAACCCTTTCCAGACACAAATAAAAGAACACTCTTACAGAATTCTCATGATATGCCAGGAGAAACTCAGAGTAGTTTGAATACATGGCCCTTGGCCTGGAAGCATTTACAAATGCAGGGACAGAAGTTATAACAGGCACAAAGTAGCTCCGTGGTGCACCAGCTAAGAATTCAGGCAACGAGCGTTAGCTGAACAGGTCTGGTAGGTAGTACTGTGTCTTTAACAGCGGCCATTCACCAAGTGTCTACTGGGTGACATTTAAACGGTCACCTTTACTTTGCAACAACCTCATGAAACAGTGGTTCTTATACCCATCTAGCAGATGAGGAGACTGAGGTTAAGCAACTTGACAAAGGACACTCAGGTAATAACCAGGTGAACTACTGGCCAAACCCAGCCCACAGAGCCCAGGATGACTTTTACTACGTGAGCTTCTCAAAGCGGGCCACCCGTTACCACCCCTCCTTCACTTGAGATGTGCCGTGGTACCTGGGAAGCCAAGATGAAAATGAGCTTCCGTTTGACGTGCAAATTCAGGAAGAGCTAAACACAAGTAAGAGGCTTCCCTGGAGGCTCAGATGGTTAAAAAAAAAAAGTCTGCCTGCAATGCAGGAGACCCAGGTTCTATCCCGGGGTCGGGAAGATCCCCTGGAGGAGGAAACGGCAACCCACTCCAGTATTCTCACCTGGAGAATCCCAGGGACAGAGGAGCCTGGAGGGCTACAGTCCACGGGGTCACAAGGAGTCGGACACGACTGAGCGACTAAGCACAGCCCAGCACAAGAGTTAAGTAAAGGGGCTTCCCTGGTGCTTCAGCGGCTAAGCACCTGCCTTCCAATGCAGGGGACGTGGGTTCAACCCCTGGTCAGGGAACCAACATCCCACACGCCGCGGGGCAGCTAAGTCCACACTTGACGACTAGAGAAGAAGCCTGCGCCCTGCAAGGAGGACTCCGCACATCTGAAAATAAACTTAAACAGACATTAAAGACTCGGAAGTAAGTAAAAACACTGCTAGAAGACTGAACACACGGGGAGGGCAGGGACAGGTGAGAGGGCTTGCCGAGGTTTTCCATTAAAGATGAGGGAAACCCAGCAGGGTGTGTCCTGCCCCTCCGCGTGGGTGGCCTTAGGACTGCCGAAGCCGACCCGTCTACCTGGAGAAGACGCCGCTTTGCAGAGACAGGCGACCAGGGCAGGCTGAGCCTGGGAGGGGCTGTCGGGGTGCTGGAGGTCTGGGTATCGTCTCTGCGCGGGGCCTGGGGGACGGGCCAGGCGGGACGGTGAGCCGCAGCGCCTCGGGCCGCCTCGGTTCCGGCCCCGGACGGCTTCCCAGTGGCCCCGGGTGTCCGAGCTCATCAGCGCGCTGCTCGATAGGGCCCGGGCCCGCGGGGCTGGAAACGCAGGGGGCGCCGGGCGAGCGCGGGCATCCCCCGCAGTCCCACCAGGGCTCGCCGGGAACCTGACGTTCACGCCAGGACAGGGCGGTTCTGGAAGAGCGCGCCCCAGGAGCGCCCCAGGGAGGGCGGCCCGGGCTGGCAGCGCTTCGCCCCGCCTCCAGGTGGACAGACGGTTCCGGCTCTCTCACTCCATTCAGCCGGGTCCCCTCCTGTCTGCCCTGCATCCTGTCCACGCCGGCGACCAAACCATTCTTTCCCGTGAAACAGACTGAGCTGCGGAAATCTCAACTGGGAGCGCGGAGTTCAGACCTTATTTCGCTCCCGGAGTCGTTTCTTAAGGTGGAAGTCTGGCTGGTGGGGGCTGAGGCCTTTGGCCTGGAGCACCCGGAAACACGCCGAATTGAGCCTTATTCCAAACGAAAGAGAGGAAATGGACACGTCTGTCCAGACCCTTCGTAACGAATCTCTTGCCTCCTCTTGGTTTTTCCGGTCCCCTGCTCCCTCTCATCAGCCGTCACTGTGGTTTTTGAGTCCCTCCTTGCCTCCTTCCTTGGACTTCCCTGGTGGGTCAGAGGGTAAAGCGTCTGCCTGCAATGTGGGAGACCGGGGTTCAATCCCTGGGTCTGGAAGATCCCCTGGAGAAGGAATGGCACCCCACTCCAGTACTCTTGCCTGGAAAAGCCCATGGATGGAAGAGCCTGGTAGGCTACGGTCCCTGGGGTCACAAAGAGTCGGACACGACTGAGCGACTTTGTTTCTTCCTTCCTTGCCTCCTTCAAATCCTCCAGGATCTCCGCATTCTCCAGCCTCCGTTCACCACTCCACCTGCGTCCCTGAGGAGGTCCTCTGTCCTCTCCCCCATGTGTCCCTGTCCCGGGGGGAGTGAAGCACGGACACATCGGGCCACACAGCACCAGGCACCTGAGCCACCACGCTGGACTCATCCATCGAGAGCCAGCCTGACGGGCTGGAAGTCCCAGTCTGTCCCATGAGCACTGCAAACACCTGGGCAGCTAATTCCAGCTACAGAAACCCGGCCTCCAGTTGGGGTCCTAACAAATGTGCCTTGCCCGGGTTTGCACCAGGATGAGTGAGTTAACGCCGGCAAAACGCTTACAAGAGACCGCACACAGTGAGCAGTTAGCCCCAAACGTCTCAAGCGCATCACCGCCATCCGATCCTGCCTTCTACAGGGCTGCGCTAGGGGCCCGAATCGGCACTATTTCCCAGAAACTTGCCTTCTAACCAGCGACTCAGAGGCAAACGCCCGAGTGAGCTGGAGGCTGTGAAGGTTAAGAAGCAAGTCCCCGCACATCAAGGCCACCCAGGTCCAGCCAGCCCCTGGCCTTGGGCGAGGGGACCCAGAGAGGCCACATCTCCAAGCGTCAGGAGAAGCCCGAAATCTGAACAGGGACGAGAAAAGCCCTCGCGTTGGAGCCTTGGCAATGTGTGTTCAAATCACTCTGTCTGACAATCGAAACCCACCTGCGTGCCAGACCTGCCCCCACCCCCAGGCCCAGCGGCCAGTGCCCTCCACGGGGGTCGGGGGGTCATTCACACACTGCTCCTGAACACGCCTCTGCCGGGATGCCCTCCTGGCGCCCTTCACCTGCTCAGACCCAGAGTCCTCAAGGCCGCCTTGTCTGTTCACACCCTGCGGGCTGTGGCCCGGGGGGACCCCCCGTCGATCCACTCCCCCCTCCCCCCGAAAACTGCATTAGAGGCACTTAGCGGGGCTCTGTGGGAGAGCTAAGTGCTTTAATGACACTCCTGTATCGATCCAGGGCCTTTTTGATTCCTCCGCTTGGATCGCCCAAGCACGGCGCATGTGCACACTGAAGCGCTCCGAAGGAGGCTAAGCTCTGGGGCCAGGGGGCGCCTCGTCTCCACCGCCCGCACCCAGCAGCACGGGACGCGGCGCCCGGGAGTCCTTGCGGGGAAGAGAAGGCCCGGGGCGCCGGGGCATGGCGGTGTCTTCGGAGCCGCCTCTCCTCCCACCAGCCCCGGGCCCACGCCGCCACTTTCCGCTCTCCTCTCTGCGAGCGCAGGGCTTCAGGGGTGCCCGGACCCGAGACCGCGCGCTCCACGCCTCTATCAGACCCAGACCTTCCACTCGGATGAGCGCTGCTGGGCTGGGTTCATGCGTTCGTTCATCTTCAGAGCGCTGACTCACTTTATGTCAGAAACAGTGGCGAGTGCTGACCAGACAAATTAAATACAAAAGGTCCTAGGGCAAAGGTCTAGTCCTGAAAACGCAGCACGCCGGGGGCTGGATGGGAGCTAAGAAATGGTGCCGCTCAGTGCACCCACCCACATCAGGTGCAGAGCTGAACACACACTCCGCCAGTTTGGTTCTGAAGGCGTGTCCGCGTGTGCCTACTAAGTCGCTTCTGTCTGACAGTCGCTTCTGTCAGTCGCGTCTGACTCTTTGTGACCCCATGGACTGTAGCCCACCAGGCTCCTCTGTCCATGGGATTCTCCAGGCAAGAATCCTGGAGCGGGTGGCCACGCCTTCCTCCACGAGGTCTTCTCAACCCAGGGATCAAATCCCTGTCTCTGACGTCTCTTGCTTGGCAGGCGGGTTCCTGACCACTACCGCCACCCAGGAAGCCCGAAGGCAAGGTGCGCAGATCAAACCACAAGTCCATGCTCTGAGTCCAGCGCTCTTTTCAAAGCACCCTGCAGAATAATCCAAACAGGATTTGAACCAAACCATTCATAAGGCCTGGCACCCAGGCGCAGATGTCAGCACAGCAGGACCTTCAGGGAAACATGATGACCCGCATCAATGTCCTGAAGGAGGATATTCCCTTGTGAGAATCCAGCGGTGCCTTCTGCATAGCGAGCGCTCCCTTCACCTCTAAAACCATTTTTCTAGTTAGTGTCCCAAAGTACCTAAGGCACAAAACCCCTGCCCATGGCTGACGGGGACTCACAAGGAACCTGAGCACTTATCCAAGGCGGACACCTAAAACGCCTTTAATAGAAGGATTCTGGCTGCTTACCTGCCAAGTACGTAGAATCAGCTTGCCCGGCCCTGCCCTGCCTGCCAGCCATCCCCCCACCCTCCTGACGGGTGCCTGCCATCATCTTCAAAGGGGAGACCTCAGAGGACCTTCACAGAACACCTGGCACTTACAGAAACCTCTCCACACAATGTTTCAATCTCCCTCCGACTAAAATCAATCCGTCTCCGGGGTTCCAAGCCGGCTTTTTTGCGACCGCCCGGCCCATCTTGGGTGGGGGCAGGGGCTGCTCGTGGGCAGACTTTTGAAGGACAGCTCAGCGCGAAGGGGGCAGGAACAGGGACCAGGGAGTCTCTGCAGACCTCGCGGTCCTGCCAAATTCCATGGAGCCAGGACAGACAGGCCGTGTGCGGGTCTCCTCCCGCAGCTGCGCACGTGGGACTCATGAAGGCGTCTGGCGCTTGGCTCCAGGGAGCTCGGTGCCAGGATGCTGCTCTGTGCGCCTGGAAGACGCTGGGCTCTAGGCTCCGCCCCTCTTCCCCCGCGCCCCACCCCCAAGTCCCTCTGCGTGGCCTGCACCCTGATCCCATATGACTGGTCCCAAGTCCGGAGGCTTCCGTCCCTCCGCTGAGGGCGGGGTTGAGCCTGTGTTTGGCACCCACTGGCCTCACTGTTCACTATCAGTTTGCTGCAGGGCCGCCTCTTCCTGTAGAAATTCAGCTTTATTGATTTCTATTTCTGACTTGCTCCACACTGCCTCATTCATTATTCAGGGAAAACCTGGCAAAAAGCCCACAGTTGACATCCTGCCAAAGGGAGCCTGAGCAGGTGGGACCTCTGAGAGTCTTCTTTCCAGAGAATCAGAACCTATAGAAAGCAAGGGAGTTTAGACTCCTCGATTATTCATTTAAGACCTGGTCCATCTGAAAACCAGACTGTCTTCTGTGTGTAGGTTAGCTGAAGAGGAAAACACACAGTTAACCACTCTGATCCTTGTACAAACCAGAATAAATCAGCTGTCTTTGAGCAGAGAAAAGCTCCACTGTTCATTTGGGAAACGAATCCCTCCTTAGCCACCCGCCCTGCAGGTATGCGGTTGGGGTAACCAGGGGTCGGAGCCGGAGACCCTCATTAATCACCGCCATCGATTCCTCCGATGACTCACAGGGACATATGGACCCATCAGGATACACACCCACCCCGCTGCCGGAGGCTGAGTCATGCCATCTGCCCACGGGGCCCACAGGTGCAGCTGGCGATGGGGGCACCTCCAAGGTGGCAACACAAGACCCAGGGGCCAGCCCATGTTGGTGTTTCCTGTTTTCTTCTTCACGGAGCACGGAAGAAAATTATACTGAGACCGTAAGAAGAGACATTCAAATTAAACAGTGGGAAGAAGTTTCTTCCAGAAATTCAGGCTGAAACACACTATTCAAGAAAGTAGAAAAATTATCCTCTAGAGAAATCTTTTAAGAACAGAACCAATTACCACCTGTAAGTACCAATTTGTGTATAATCCGGTCCTGGGGGAGGAGGCTAGATGAGAAAAATCTCCCCAAATCAGGGCTTCCCCACCAGGCCGAATTCGCACCATAAAAAGTCTGCAAGGCTGTTCTGATTTCCAGGTGAGGTCCTGGTGTGAGATGCTCTCCCATAACAGGTCTTGTCCTGAATTTAACCTCAGCATCACACAAAGGGCATGATTCGGGTACCATGAAAACTCTCCAAGGAGCAGTTATTCCTCAGAAAACACGGATGAAAAGACAGAGGCGGGTGCCCTTGTGCATCACACCCTGACACCATAACAGAGACTCCGCATTTGTCCATCGTTTTTCCAATTTATAAAAGTAATCGAGACTTCATAAAGAATGAAACAGGAAGCAGTCATGCATGGGTGTGAGAGCTGGACCATAAAGAAGGCTGAGCGCCCAAGAATTGATGCTTCTGAACTGAGGTGTTGGAGAAGACTCCTGAGAGTCCCTTGGACAGCAAGGAGATCCAACCAGTGCATCCTAGAGGAGACCAGTCCTGGGTGTTCATTGGAAGGAGTGATGCTGAAGCTGAAACTCCAATCCTTTGGCCACCAGATGTGAAGAGCTGACTCATCTGAAAAGACCCTGATGCTGGGAAAGATTGAAGGTGGGAGGAGAAGGGGACGACAGAAGATGAGATGGTTGGATGGCATCACCGACTCAATGGACATGAGTTTGAGCAAACTCCAGGAGTTGGTGATGGACAGGGAGGCCTGGCGTGCTGCAGTTCATGGGGTCGCACAGAGTTGGACACAACTGAGCGACTGAACAACCACCACCCGTCTTCTGGTTGAAAACTGGAATGTCTCTGCACAGGAGCCCTGACTAACGGGGCTGAGGGTCCCATTACAGATGGGCTGCAGGCCACCGCTGGGGCAGCAGGGAGCTCCTGGCCTTCCTGAGGGGGGACACTGGGGTGGTGGGAGAGGCTGGGACTCTGGGTCCCCAGCCCTTAGTTCAACCAGACAGACTTCTGATTTCACGTTCTACCTTATTTCAGCAAAGCGGAGGGGGAGGAAGAGGAAGAAAAAGAAGAAAGGAGAAGGAAAAAGAGGCCTGAACAACCACGAAAGATCGCCAAGCTCCAGATGCTCCTGGAACGGCCAACTCTGGAGCAGACCCCAGGCCCCCCATTGTTTCCCCGCAGTTGCCCAGCGGTGACTGGGAGATGACGGGTCATCCCACAGGGCTAGGCGAGGTCAGGCTCAGGTAAAGCTCAAGGCTGGGGCCTTAATGGGCAAGGTTAGTCAGTAGCAGCCCCTGCGATCCAGCCCGCACCACTGGAGGCCTACTGACCGTCAATATTTTCTAAACCTTGTTGTATATTCTAGTTGAAAAAATTCATATTCAATACTGATAAATACAACTAATAATTAAAGTGATCCCATTTAAAGATATATATTCAATATAGTCACTCAGTTGTGTTAGACTCTTCGTGACCTCATGAACTGTAGCCCGCCAGGCTCCTCTGTCCATGGGATTCTCCAGGCAAGAATCCTGGAGGCGGTAGCCATGCCCTGCTCCAGGGGATCTTCCCGACCCAGGATCGAACCTGCGTCTCCCACGTTGCAGGCAGGTTCTTTACCTTCTGAGCCACCAGGGAAGCCCACACTCAAGGTACTTGACCTTCGAACGCCTTTATTCCCATACAGTGCACCTTCCCAATCCTACAGCTTCCTCTTCCCAGCTCCAGCTGGCTGAGGGCTGCAGAATGTAGGGAGAGAGGCCTGCCCGGGATGCACCCCGTCCTCCCCTGCCCCATCCTCTCGGGCTCGGCCAGCCGCCCCCCCTCCAGCTCCAGACTCAGTTCCTCGGCTGTGCGTGGGCCTCGAGCGAGCTGCATCGCTGCCATCTCACCAAACCCCTGCTTCCAGCTCTGGGCCCTTACCTGGTTTAGCTACATTTTCCTCTGTTACCTAAAACAGAGCTTCTCAAGCCTGTCTGTACATCGGTGTCCCCGGGAAGCTTTTTAAACTACAGATTCCACGGCCCTACCCCAGACTAAGCCGTCCCGACTAAAGACGGCGACACCCCGGGGCCGTCACTGAAGAGCTTCTGAAAGCATCACTGCCCTGGCTGAAGATGCCACAGAAAACCGCCTAGGCGACGAGACACAGTCTTAGGCAGCAAGATGCACCTTGCTATGTAACTAAGGATTTCTCTCTCTGACGCCCTAAAGGACAACTCAGTACCAGGCACCTCGGTATTTCTCTTCGGCAACAAGCTGGTTTTAATCTAACATTTAAACCCCATACCTGATTGTGTTTCACTCTTTGCCCTGGCGACTGGGAACCTCAGAGCCACACTCGTGACTGACCACTCTATTCTTTAAACCGAAACAAAGGACCTAGGGTATTAACTTTAAATACTGTTATCCTCCAACTATATCTTAGGTACCCTGCCCTTTTCCCTGTATTTTGACAGCAGTATGACCATAAAAAAAGAATTCTAGTTGCGCTGCATTTTTGTAAGCTGTTGCAAACTCTTTTTGGAACAAGGTGGGATATGTTGGACAAATTAATTAAGCACAGTCGTCGACACGCAGCCTTTTGCTGCACAGCAGCCCTGAAGCAGACGGTAAGGAGCACGGAGGTACAGACGAGGGCTCTGGGAAACCTCTGGGGTCACGTCCCCCAACAGAAACCCTCCTACGGCCCCAGGGGTCCCAGAACACCTGGAGGCACCCTTGGCATATTCAGCACTGCATATAAATGTGCTCTAAGGTGAGGAGCATTTTTAAGTAAAATAGAAACAACCATATGCGTTCCAAATCAGGTTCCAAATCAGGACTCCTGACGTTCAATTCTGAACCTACTGCCTCTCAATCCCACTCAGCAGGTCCACACATGAACTTCTGGTCCTCAAGGAAACATTATCAAGTTGGTCTGCGAAACTACAGATAAATGATAACAGATCCTGGAAGTCTGTGGCCTCATGTATGAACAGATCATTTGGAAAACCCAAACGTTTTTCCAGTGGTTGTAAACACGGAACAGCTTTTCAGAGTCCTGGGAGCAGGAGGCGACCTGCGCGCCTTTGCCTCCACACATCACCCTCCTCCAGGCTTTTAACTGAACTCACTACGCAGATGCTGCCTGCCCTCCAGCATGAGCCGAGGATGATGCGCCACTGAAGTGCCTTCCCGGGCCTGGGAGAGGATCTGGGCTCCTGGGCTGAGCCAGGAGGAGCGCTGCTGATGTGACCGAGAATCCCAGAGGGCTGCAGCCGCCGGGGCAGCCTGGACCAACACCCTACGCTGCAGAGAAGACCCTGCTGTGCCTGTGGTGACTGCCTTGTATGGGCTCCGGTCCTCCTCAGCCCTAACTGCCCACCTGCGTCCGGAAGGGGACCAGCCAGGGGTCTCCTGGCTGGTGTGATCTTGGGTGCATCCAGCTTTGGTCTGGACCTCAAGGGTATGGGCCATGATGCACCTCAGGGGTTTGGGCCATGAGACCTGTTTTTGTCGTTCCGTTGGCCGTTATTTCTTTCACGTAACAATGTAAGGATAGGTCTCAAACTATGAAAAAAAGAAAGAAGTCTCAGGTACATATATTAGGCGTGGTGAGGGGATGTGACCTACGGGTTCTTCATTCTCTAAGACTTAACTATCTCACTGCTCAATCTTTGAAGATATAAACTAACCACTGATGTTGTTGTTTAGTTGGGTTCTACTCTTTTGCAACCCCGTGCGCCATACCCCGCCTCCAGGCTCCCCCGTTCATGGGATTTCCCAGGCAAGAATACGGGGGTGGGTTGCCATCTCCTTTTCCGGGGGGATCTTCCTGAGCCAGGGACTGAACTCTCACCTCCTGCATTAGCAGGCAGAATCTTTACCCCTGAGCCACCAGGGAAGCCCAAACTAACCATTAACAATAACCTAGTGAACGAAACTAGCAGGTGTAGTTTACTTTATTCTTCTCTATACTTTGTCTAACCCACACAACCTTAGTGCAGTCAGCGGAAAGTGAACAGAAAACTACGCGGGATTCCCCGGCTCAAGCTGAGTATCAATGAACACTTCAGGGGAGGCCCTTGCATCCCTCACTGACGTACGTGTCTCGGGGTCAGCCTCACTCAGATTCCGGGCCATACCAGAAGCAGCACGCTGGGTTCACACCCAGGGCTGCACCTGCTAAGAGCCAGGCTCCCCACGTCGCCAACGGAACGTGTACCATGAGGACTTTCAGCAGTTACACTAATCAAAATCAGAACGTGAAGCTACTTCAGTCTCGTGAAGAAAAAAGAAAATATACCGTCACACTGTCTTAACTCTTTTGCAAAAAGCACCTACAGACAAATCTGAGATTCCCTCTGTCCCTGAAACAGGGGAGTGTCACAGTCTGTGACTTGGGAACACACAAGACAAAATTCAGGCCTGAGTACTATCATGAAAATGATGCTAAGATTTGTTAAAATTACTGTTATTACAGCACATTCTTGACAGACCGGAACGTGGGCGAGGCAGCATTAGCCACTGAGACAGTATTTACCAAAGGGCTGACACAGAGGCTTACGAGTTTAAAGGAAGGCACAATGGGTCAGTGGTCTGACAGGCGTTCCTGAATCCCTTAATCGTTTCGACAAATGCTGCAGAGATGGGTCCTCTTTTTAAAATCAGTCTTCAAGGTACAACCACAGTTCCATGTGCTTTCAGGTGAGAAGGGTCTTGGCTATTCTGTACTCCTTTGGCAGTTACAGATCTCGGTGTAACTGGCCTGGCTTATTTTTATCTTTTGGTTTTAAATTGGGATATAACAGACACACGTCACACTGGCTTCAGGTGTGCCACATAACGGTTATCTGTATATACTGTGGATGATCACTACAGTAACTGACACAGTGACACTGTTTTGTCTCCTGTGATAAGAACTTTTAAGATCTGTCTTTTTAGCAACTTTCAAAGATAGTATTAAATGGTCACTATGCTATATATTACACCCCCAAAATGTTTAATTCTGTTAACTGGAAATCTGTATCTCTTGACCCCTTTTATCCAAATTGCCCACGCCCCAGCCGGGCCTGCTTGTTTTTAAATTTCAAACGTCTTCAAACACAGTGCTTTCTGTTAGCAAAATGCTATCTATGAAGCTTCAAGGTTTAAATAATGACTTCTAGATCAATTCTGCTATCAACATATTTATCCATCAAGATTCTATGATAGAATGAAATAACACTTTTGTTTAGGTAAACGTTTACAGTTTATGTGAGTCTCCTATGTGTTTTGGGAAAGACCTTCTCAAAGTATTTGATAAAGATTTTTCATTTTTTCCCTAGTGCCATTTATAGTCACATAAACTCATCTTATGGAGAAGGCGATGGCACCCCACTCCAGTACTCTTGCCTGGAAAATACCATGGATGGAGGAGCCTGGTGGGCTGCGGTCCATGGGGTCGCTAGGAGTCGGACACGACTGAGTGCCTTCACTTTCACTTTTCACTCTCATGCATTGGAGAAGGAAATGGCAACCCACTCCAGTGTTCTTGCCTGGAGAATCCCAGGGACAGGGGAGCCTGGTGGGCTGCCGTCTATGGGAGCCAGACACAGAGTCGGACACAACTGAAGTGACTTAGCAGCAGCAGAAATTCATCTTAACCTACATTTAAGAACCTAACTCTGGTTATGAATGTTAAAAAAACCCCAAACAAACAAAGTAGTCTCAGAAAAGACTGACATTTCAGTAATCTTTGCCAGCTGGCAGGTTCAAAATGGAATCTAAATATTGTATTAACAATATCAATAACAAGCAAGTTTGGTGGGCTTTAATAAAACACGCTTGAATTGTGAGAAAAATTCTCATTATTTTGTTTCACCCAGCTTTAATGTAGCTCATTGATTTAATAAAATCTATGACAATCTTGTTTTTTTAATCATGTCAGAATTCTGAGGTTCACTCCATGTGCATAGTAATAATCTGAAATCAAGCAGGTGTAATGAATTTTTGTGGCCAAATCATTTTTGAAACATTTGATTGAAGTCACATATACCCAGCAAAGCCCACATACGTACCCAGCTCAGTGAATTTTCAGTTTGCCCAGCACCCAGGTAAATACACTGGCATCTCAGGAGCCCCCTCCACACCCTGCAGTCCCGACCTTGCACCCCAAGGATAATGGGAACCTTGGTTGCTCCCTGCCCACTTTCCCTGTGAACGCTGGGGGCGCAGCCCTGAGTCCAGGAGCGTGAAGCGGCGGCTCGTGGGGGATTCCATCTGCTGCCTGAGAGGCAGGCGGTGACGTCCTGATCTTGCAGACAGAGAAACAGAAGCTCAGAGTTGAGTATTTGAGCGAGGCAAGAGGAATGTGTGTAAATGATGTGCAGGTGTGCATGTGTGTAAGAGGGAGAGACAGACAGGCAGACACTGACTGACTGTGAGGAACTGTCAGAGTGAGGATTCAAAGCCGGTCCCTCCAGTGACAAACTCAGCTCAGCCGCATAAACGCTCCTCTAGACAATGGCATCTTTCTCCAAACTAATCGATTCAGAAGCCCAACGAATGCCACTTACAGTTAGATGCCCTTGTGTACAAAAGGGCTATCCCACCCCTGGGTCCCCCCTTTACACCCACCACACACACACACACACACACAGTATACGTGCACACCACACACACACACACACACACACACACACAGTATACATGCACACCACACACACACGTTAGGGCAGTTTTTGACATGGAATCCACTCTCTCACTCAGCATCTTATCTTCCCCTCACTACATTCTGGATTGTGAACAATTTTGAGACTCATGAGAGGTATCTTAATTTTGAAAATTAAGTTGGAAACCGGCAAGTGAAATTGAAGAGGTTCCATCTCGGGTTCTGAACTGGATTTTCATTACCCAATTACTCTTCAAATTACACTGATTTAAGACGTGGTTACTATTATTTTCCTCAAGCAGGCGGAGTAACGAGAGAAAGGCAGAGCAGCCAGCCTGGGGGTCTGTGAGGCTCTACCGTCTCTCACCTGCCCGGCTGCCTCCACCCAAAGCTGCAACTGGGTCTGCCTCGCTCCTCGCCGACCCAGTGAAGCTGCCCGCATCCTTTTCCAGCCCAGCTATGACCGCTACGACCCACGGCACCCTGACCAGCCTCCTCTGTGACCACGTGCTGTGATGGGCACCACCCTACAGGGGCTTCCCATGTCCACGGACTTGGCTCTTAGTTCTTGACCCCTCTTTATACACCTGGTTTCATCTTAAGATTTAAATTGCACCACGCAACCCAAGTCGCCACCACCTGGCCATTCCCATCCCCTCAGAGTCGGACCCACCTTCTACCGCGCGTCTCGAATCTCCCGACAAGCCTTTCATCTTCCCCTCTTCTCTCCTGCAGGGAGTCGGGGGAAGCTGCCTGGAAGGGGCCTGGGGAGCTTCCCATCTGCATCCTGGACCACCCCGCCTCAGCCCTGCTCTCCAGCCCGTGCACGTCCCAAGTCTTTGCACTCGTCAGTGCCCTGCGCCACTGGGGACGGGCTCCATGACTTTGTGGGCTGCGCTGAGTGTTTCTGCCGTGGCTCTCAAGTGAGTCCTCTTTGGTGCTGGGGCCCCGGTGACGCTGTGACGGAGGAGGGCACAGGTAACGGTGTCCTGGAGTCCACAGCCCCCTACTGCACTAGCAGTGCCCCTCAGTGAAGCCTCCCTGAGCCCCGACTTCCCCCCAGAGCCTGTGTGCTTCTGTACTGGCAGGAACCACGCAGGCTTCTTAGCGATTCTGTCTCCCAGCAAAACACCCAGAGGTCCACACACCGCTGGGGTAGCTGGCACCCTGTAGGTCAAGGAATGTTCGTGAAATGTACACGCGTAAGTCACTATCAAAGGCTGAACTGTGTCCCCCTCCCCAAATTCATATGCTGAAACTCTAATCCCGAATGGGGCTGAATTTGGACACAGAGCCTCTAACGAGGTAATGAAAACAGAACGTGAGGGCAGGGCTCGAGAGCAGTGGGAGCCTGCCGGGGCCCTAATCTGACGGGGCTAGCGTCCTCAGTGGGGAGAAGAGGGCAAGGACGCGCACAGACACAGGAGAGGCCACGCCGGGCACAGCGAGGGGCGGCCGCCTGCAGGCCCCAGGAGGCTGGGGAGAGCAAGCCTGCTGCCGCTGGCGTCCAGAGGGGCAGGAGACGGATCTGATGAACACGTGCCCCCTTTGCCCACCCACGGTCTGCGGGGTTTCGTTAGGGCCTCCCTGGTGGATTAACACGTTACATGGCTGAGCATCCTGGACTCTGATGTGAGGACCCGGGGGAAATCCACTCTGGCTGCTAAGAGAAATTTCCAAAGATTCCGAGGTTGGTCGGTTGAGGTCAACCCTCAGTAAATGGCAGCTGCGTCCCGTCTTCCGTCTCCCTCGTCACCAAGGAGACAGGTCTAGTGCAAGTAATCCGTTTAAGGTGAATGTCACCTTTATCTGAGATTCTGGGCCTCTGGGAAATGACTTGACTTGACCGGCACCACCAAACCCCCCGAGACCTTGGCACCCCGTACCCACTGGCACGGGCCCTTCTCACGACAAGGGGGCTGTTAGGGTCTCAAAGGGGAAGATCTGCCCTTGGCCTCTGACCTCCCCTGGCCGGCCATGCACACCTGCAGACGTGACCTAACGCCCTGTCCGCTGCTTTGGTTTTTAAACTTGCTGCGCTGCTGTAATGGACGGTTCCTCTCTCTCTCTTTGGGAAAGGACCCCGACTTGCATCTGAGACCCTTCCAGCTCCCAGTCTGTCCGCGAGCTTCTGAGTGAGCCACCCTCCCATTCCTCAGACCGCAGTGTGGTCCCAGGAGTTCAGGCTCGTCTCCTTACAGCTCTTCTGTGGGAACACCAAGAAGTACCAGGGAGCTTCTCTGGGGAACACCTGGGCCAGCGGGCTTCAAAGTCTGCAGCCCAAGAGGCTGCTGGCAGCCACCGGGTATCCACAAACCCATGTGGGCCTCTGAGCCTATCCCACTAAAGGCAAAGCTGAGCTGGGGGACAGGGAGACTGTCACAGAGACGAGTCACAGTGCCAAGACCCTTGGTTTGCTTAAGTCAAATCACCGTCTCTGGAAAGCTCTCCAAGCTCATCTCATTTTCTCTCAAAAGACGGCTGAACCATGACGTGCACCCCTCAGGACAATGGAGAGGCTGGCGTTGCACCGATGGGAATCGTCGGTGACGCGTGTATTGAGCCAAGCGGGTGGCATTCATTTAGAGCTTATTTGCCAGGACTCCTGGGTATACACACACACACACAACTCCCCCACTCCAAATCAAGCTGGGTTAAGTAAACTGGAGAATTCATGAGCTCCTCTGACTGGACGAAACCCAGGCAGGGCCGTGGCAGAGTGGTCTCGCGCCTCCTCTTCGCTGCCATTTCTTGGACCCTGGTTGACCCTACACGGGAGGCCTGGTGATGCCGGCACAGCCTTCAGGGTCCTAACACTCAGGAGAAGGGAGATCAGGGCAGGACCCCGGCCTGGACCATGTACCCACGTCTCCACCAACGGCCAAGGCCAGGCAGATCCTGGAAAAAGTTGGCATCTCTCATTTGAAATATATTGTTGCAGCATTATGTGTGTGTGTGTGTGCAAACAGGGGGACCCACAAGAGAAGAAAGGTGCCCTTGATGCCCTGATACGGCTATGGGTACCCATGCGGCCCCTGTGAGCACCCCAGTTAGGGCCTATGACCGCTGCAAAAGTTTAAAGATGAAAACTTCATTCATAATGGTTTCGTTTCCTAACCACAGCGAAACTTCAAAGAACAAAGTCTCTTGGAGTCTGAGAAATATGGTACACACAGATGATGAACACAGGACTGCCCTCTCCGTATGTCACAGGTCACCAGGCATGGACCTGTGGTTCTGACACCTCCCTGCAAGGCGCACCCAGTGCAAAACGAGAGCATCTGAGCCTGCCGCCCGGAAAGCAATCACAGCGCGAGGAGGGGCCGGCCCCGCGAGAGACTGTGGCCGAGAGGCGGGGGCTAGTGCCACACGCCCTGCGAACACAGCCCTGAAGCCTGCTATCACGGCGGCAGCCTCTCCTACCCCCCTCCCCTCTTTCGAACCAGCCTTCGCAGACAGTCCACATTCGGGCACAATCAAGACGCCGAGAGGGAGAATCAGGAAAACAGACCACAGGCTACTCCAACCCGGCCCAGGGGACCTTGCTCTGTGCCACGCGTCTGCGAGATCTCAGTCACTCAACAGGGCCCGCGAGCGCAGCTGGTGAGGGCGCAAGTTCCCCTCCTCTGGTGGGCACCCTGTGGGCATCTGCCTCCACAGAGGAGACTGAACGCAGTCGTAAACATTCCCGAAGACACAACATCCGTTCAACTGGGCAAGGGTATTTTTATGTTGTTGTTTGGGGGTGGGAAGAATTGAAGACCTTAGGAAACTACAGAAATGCTATCGTATACATGATGAATTTTACTTACTGAACACAATAATTACCAGGCACGGTGCCAGCCCTGTACATATGCTATTTTTTTCTTTGTTAAAAAAGTTGCTTAGTCGTGTCCAACCCTTTGCGACCCCATGGACTGCAGACCGCCAGGCTCCTCTCTCCACGGGATTCTCCAGGCAAGAATGACAAGTGGGTTGTCATTCCCTTCTCCAGGGGATCTTTCCAACCCAGGGATCGAACCCCGGTCTCTGGCATTGCAGGCAGATTCATATATATACTGTTTTAATTTCCGCAAAATCCAAGGAGGCACTACTATCTGTCTTCTTGGCTGGAAAGGCTCAAACGGCCAGACGAGCTGCTCACAGTCAGGCAGATGGTGGGCAGCCAGCGGGGGGCAGGGGGCAGGCTGGCCGGCCCCGAGGCCCACAGTCTCCTCTCCCGGTCACAGCCTCCCTGCACCTGGGGCACCTACATGTGCCAGGATGCCGCACGGATCACCATCCAGTCTTCACACGTAACTGCATTCACCTGGCAAGACTGGTACGTTCGCGTTTCACGGAAGCCCGAAGAAGTTTATGTGAGTTTTCCGAGGTCAGACAGCAGTCAGGCAGCGAGGCAGGGAACAGGCCGGGGGAGGCTGATCTGAAGACTCGGGACTTTCATCCTCACACCATCTTTGATGGGATAGAGGCGGCAGAGGAAGACGGGCAGGGGAGACGTCCTCTTGTGGACACAGAACAACCGGGGACAAAAGCCGGGATGCGTGGGTCACGTGCACTCACACACACAAGCACACACTCCTGACCTATGACACGCACTGTACCGAGGGCTGCCCAGTCCTCAGCCACACCTTTCGGTTGTCAAGGGAACCAAACAAGAACACAAACTTGACCCCTGCAGCTTACAGGTGGATGCTTCTCGGTTCACAACTGTGACGTGAACATTCCTCTGAGCCGATTCTAAAACATCCTTCTTCACTGTAAGCCTCCTGGCAGTTGCGTTGTAATACTTCTAAACTTCCATTCATGCACAGTTAAACGGGACGTCGAGGGGGCTGACTTTTCCAACTGCACTGTGAGATTCAGCACTTTGATAAAAGCAGGCTTTGCGGTCGTATACTCTTTTTATCATCTAAATGATACGATTTAACAGACAAGGAAAACACTTAAACGCTCAAAAAATTCAACCAAAAGGAAACAGTTCTGTTCCCGAATTATCATCTCTTTGTATCCCCTAGTATAAGATTCAGATAACCTCAAATAAAGTATTCATTCTATTAAGAGGTGGGCCCTCTTTGCATTAATCTTTGAATGATTAATTTCAGGATTTCCCTTTCTCTTCTTCCTCGGCCGTTGAGATATCCTAAAGTTAGCTGTTTATACTAGGCACATGTGGGGACAAAGGGGCTTCCCAGAGGGCTCGGGGTAAGGAATCCACCTGCCAATGCAGGAGACTTGGGTGCGACCCCTGGGTCAGGAAGATCCCCTGGAGAAATGAAAGTCAACCTACTTCAGTATATTCGCCAGGAAAATCCCGCGCCACAGTCCACGGGGCCACAGAGAGTCGCACGCGACCGAGTGTGCGAGGCATGTGGGGACAAAGGACGATCACTCAAATGAAAGACGACAACGCAAACACTCATTTCTATTTTGCGCCTCGTTGTGATGAAGCGCTTTTAAGCACTGCAGCAGGATTCTCTGCAGCCCCAGCCGGTAAAACACTGCAGGCTGTCTAAACATCTGAAGCGGAAACCTGTTTAGAAATATCGATGCCATTTTGAGCCAAAGATGTGTGCGTCCAGGCTTCCGATCCTGGCTCTGACACCAGGATCAGGACAATGAGCAGGACAACTGTTTGGGGCCTTATTTTCCTTGTCTGCAAAACGGGAGTCATAGTACCTAAGATGTAAGGCTGCACCTACTTCTGCTTCATTGACTGTGCCAAAGCCTTTGACCACGTGAATCACAACAGACTGTGTAAAATTCTTAACGAGATGGGAATACCAGACCACCTGACTTGCCTCTTGAGAAACCTGTATGCAGGTCAGGAAGCAACAGTTAGAATTGGACATGGAACAACAGACTGGTTCCAAATAGGAAAAGGAGTACGTCAAGGCTGTATATTGTCACCCTGCTTATTTAACTTCTCTGCAGAGTACATCAAGAGAAACGCTGGGCTGGATGAAACACAAGCTGGAATCAAGATTGCTGGGAGAAATATCAATAACCTCAGACATGCAGATGACACCACCCTTATGGCAGAAAGTGAAGAGGAACTAAAGAGCATCTTGATGAAGATGAAAGTGGAGAGTGAGAAAGTTGGCTTAAACCTCAACATTCAGAAAACTAAGATCATGGCATCCGGTCCCATCACTTCATGGTAAATAGATGGGGAAACAGTGGAAACAGTGTCAGACTTTATATTTGGGGGCTCCAAAATCACTGCAGATGGTGACTGCAGCCACGAAATTAAAAGCCGCTTACTCCTTGCAAGAAAAGCTAGGACCAACTCAGAGAGCAGATTGAAAAGCAGAGACGTGACTTTGCCAGCAAAGGTCCATCTAGTCAAAGTTATGGTTTTTCAGTAGTTATGTATGGATGTGAGAGTTGAACTGTGAAGAAAGCTGAGCACTGAAGAATTGATGCTTTTGAACTGTGGTTTTGGAGAAAACTCTTGAGAGTCCCTTGGCCTGCAAGGAGATCCAACCAGTCCATTCTGAAGGAGATCAGTCCTGAGTGTTCATTGGAAGGACTGATGTTGAAGCTGAAACTCGAATACTTTGGCCACCTGATGCGAAGAGTTGACTCATTGGAAAAGACCCTGATGCTGGGAAAGATTGAGGGCAGGAGGAGAAGGGGATGACAGAGGATGAGATGGTTGGATGGCATTACTGACTCGATGGACATGAGTTTGAGCAAGCTCCAGGAGTTGGTGATGGACAGGGAGGCCTGGCGTGCTGCAGTTCATGGGGTCGCACAGAGGTGGACACAACTGAGCGACTGTACTGAGCGGAATATAGAATAATGCAAGGAATATAAACAGCCAGACGTGAAAGGTCACAGGGTGTCTGGTTCTGTCTGGGTGAGGTGTCCGGAACAGGCAGATCCTAGAAGGTAGCCCAGCAGTCACACCCTCAGGGGCGTGGGGCCCGCTGACCATCGGACCCACAGGGGGCTCTTCTCTAGACCCCCCTCCCACCTCCTCCAGCTTCTCCGCACATCGGCCGCGCCCGGCCTGCCCCTTTTCTCTGAAGCTCCTTCTCCTCGTTTCAGTGATTGCCTCCAGCTTCCAAGTGGCTTCTTCACTGTCACGGCTGTTTGCTGTCAGCTACATCCCTCTTCCTACCATCACGTCAGGTCTGAAAGATGGAACCTTTTCCCTCTTTTTCATTCGACAACCCCCTGAAAAATCTCACCTATGCCTGTAACTTCCACGATCACGTCTGGACTGACAACTTACCGAATGCCCTCTCCTGTCTGCCCTCCCTCTACTAAACTCCCGCCTTGGTTTACACATCCTCCTGAAACAGCAGAACTGTTTCACACATGAGTACCTCACACACACCCATCTGGGAGGGGCCTGGCCCAGAGGGAGCTCTGCACATCAGGTCCCCGGGAGAGCCGGCAGTTCTGGACAGCAGCCCTATTTCTGTCTATGGGGCCAGCCTCAACGCTGGATTTTCACGAATAGGGTTACTAAGGACAGTGGGACGGAGACTGGCGGAAACTCAAGTCAGATAGCAAAGTACACGCTATGTGACCGAGGCTTCTCAGCGTCTACGGCAGGCTGGTGATGTCAGGAAGCTGGCATGAATCTGGAGTCCCAAGGGACAGTGACCAAAGGCTTCTTTTAAAATTGCATTTCCTGAGTCAATCAGAGAAAGACAAATACTGTATTCCTCACATGTGCAATCTAAAAAATACAACAAACCAGTGAATGGAAGAGAAAGAAGCAGACTCAGAACAAACCAGTGCTTGCCAGCGGGGAAAGGGAGGCAGCCAAGAGGCACAGACTATCGGACACAAAATCAGCTACAAGGATATATTTTACAGCACAGGCAATATAGCCGATATTTTATAATAACTATAAATGGAGGATAACCTCCATGGAGGAATCACTATATGGTGCACTTATAAAATACTGAGTAACAACTATACTTCAATAAAAAAAAAAAGATTGGAGTAGAAATAAAACAGAAATGCACTTCCTTTTAGTAACTTAAGAGCATATTCTCAGTGACCACACGGAACGTGAGTGATGAGGAGAACAGACCACCACCCCTGTAACTCCACGCGACAGTCAACAGAAACAGGCAGGTGACTCTGTTACTGAATTCCAGTTACATAAATATCTTTACAAAGAACTCAGTGAGAACAATAGAGAAACATGCCAAGAGATAAGGGCTCCTCGGAAAAACCTAAAGGGCTTTTGCAGGCCAAAAGGAGGCAGAAGGCAGTCAGCACTGCGGGGAAACGTAGAGAGACGTTTTTGTTCCCTTTCTGCTATTTCTAATTTTTTTTTTTTGGAAAACGGGTGTGCCTAGGGGCAAGAATCAAGAGATTTATGCATTAGGTGAATTCCCTCTTTGCGAACTGGACAAAAGAGTCAGCTTGTGGAGCAGATTAGACGAGAGAAGCCAAAGAGCCCGGGGGCTCCAGCCAAATGGGAAAGAGATGCGGGGGGAGGGGCAGGGGGACCGAACAAAACCAGGGTCTGGATGCAGAGAAAGATGGACGCGCCTGGAGTAGGGATGGGGCCCGGCACACTCCGGGGCCACCAGGGAAGAACCGCCAGCAAGGCCGGTGGCAGGAACTGACGTCCCACCAAGATGGGCAGTGTGGGAGCCCACTCCTCTGAGGAAATTTGGAACTTTGTACCCTGAATACACAGCCAGGATTAAGGATCAAAAACCTCGAGCATGAAGAAGTCAAAGGTTAAAAACTCTCACAACTGGACTTCCCTGGCAGCCCAGAATCCACCCTGCAACGCAAGGGACACCGGCTCAATCCGCTCACCACAACTAGAGAAAGGCCTCGCAGCACAGGACACCCAGCACAGCCAAGGATAAACAAAGGGTTAAGTAAATGTTAAAAAAATAAAACCAAACTCTCACTATTAAGTATCTGTGAGGTGTTGGTCGGGTGCTGAGCTGGACAGATGTTTTCACGTTCACACCCTCCTTTAATCTCTGCAAAGATTCTGGGGAGCACAACTCATAGCCCCATTTTACAGACAATGGAAACTGAGGCCCAAGGTCAAAGAGCCAATTCTTAGAGACAAAGGAATTCAAACCTGGGCTGCTGTGCTGAATCTGTGCTCCTTTGCATGGAAATCTACAGTCCTGCTGGGTGTAACACAGTCAAACGGAAAAGACTCTCACTCAGTCTTTGTGAGCCAGGGAGCTCGCAGGAGGCAGTCCTATTTGAAAGGAATCTAACATAAAGAGGCGAACAACTTGTTTTTCAGATCCACATAGAAATCCATCTGGGCTATCCCGTTTTCTGCCCTGTTCTGAGAATCACTGTGTGTGTGCTTGGTCACTCAGTCGTGTCCAACTCTTGGCGACCCCGTGGACTGTAGCCCGCCAGGGTCCTCTGTCCATGTTACTCTCCAGGCCAGAACACTGGAGTGGGGAGCCATTCCTTTCTCCAGGGGATCTTCCCAACCCAGGGATTGAACCCAGGTCTCCCGCACTGCAGGGGGATTCTTTACCGTCTAGCCACCCTCAATGGACAAGGGAAGTTATACCAGAGACGATGAACGGTACAGGGACACCACACTCAGGGGATGTCGGCCCCCTTTTCCAAAGATTCACAGTTCTGTCAAATGTTATAATAACTAAACTCTGGGAATTTAGCATGTTCTCAGTGCTTTACTAGGACTGCCCTGTGGCTAAGCTGGTAAAGAATCCGCCTGCAACGTGGAAGACGAGGGTTCGATCCCTGGGTTGGGAAGATCCCCTGGAGAAGGGAAAGGCTGCCCACTCCAGTATTCTGGCCTGGAGAATGCCATGGACTATACAGTCTTTGGGGTCACCAAGAGTCGGACACGAATGAACGACTTTCACTTCACTTCAATGCTTTACTGATACGAATTCATCATTGAGTCCCACAAGGACCCTACGAGACAAGCATGCCTACTATCCCCTCAGAGAGGGTGAGCCCAGTGTCCAAGAAGCCCCGACAGTTCATTCCCACACTGTCCAAACCTGAACCACGATGCCTCCCACAGAGCCTCCCAGATGGCAGCAGTGCTGAAGGATCTGCCTGCCAAAGCAGGAGATGCAAGAAACTCTGATTTGATCCCTGGAGTGGGAAGATCCTCTGAAGTAGGAAATGGCAACCCACTCCAGCATCCTTGCCTGGGAAATCCCAGGGACAGAGCAGGCTGGCGGGCTGCAGTCCACGGGGTCACAGAGAGTGGGCTGTGACGGAGCCACGGGGCACGCTACTATCTGGGACCTTTGAGAAAGGCCTGGTTCGAGGATCAGGACACAGCCAGCAGCGGTGGACCTGCCTCCTCTCTTCTGACCATCTGCTGAAGGGAGCACTCCTTCCACTGGGCTGAGGCCATTTCGACCCACGTTGGGATGTTGCTAGGACGGACCCGAGCGGCCATCTACGGGAAACCGCTGCCATTTCTGAGGTCCACTCCTTGATTCGCAGGCAAGAACATGAAACCCTAGGCGTGCCATGAGGTCTGTCCAAGGTCACAGCGGCTACCAAGCAGCAGAGCTGGGACCCAAGCAGGTCGGTCACTGGCGACGCTCGGCTCCGTCCACTAGAACCCGGCTCTGATGCAGCACTGATACTGGCTGTGGGGTTTGTCACAGCAGCAAATACACCGAAGAGGGGCGCTACCCTGCACACACTTTAGCTGAGAAAACCCGCAGAGCAGCTACGGGACAGAGGAAGGGGTCAGTGTCGTGGAGAGTGGCGACACACAGGACTCCCAGCAGAGCGAGCCCCTGAAGGCCGCCGGGAGCCTGGCGTCTGAAGCGGGCATAGCCGACTCCCTGCAGGGTTCCCAGCGTGGCCTCTCGGTCTGCTCCCGGCCTGGGGCGGCTCTGTCCTGCTCGGGGCGCTGGAAACACCTGGAAGGTCTTCTTCCCAGCTCACTAGTGCAGCTGGGGGGCTGTGAGAAGCGAATGCAGAGAAACATCTGCCCTGCGCGTTAGGGGGTTTATTCGAATTCCACTCCTGCATTCTGCGGCAGCAGCGCTAGCAACAGCAGCCGCGTCCAGCAGGGCCCGGTGAGCTGGCCGGGGACAGGTCTGCCTGGCGAGGGGGCGCTTCGGGGTTTGAAGGGCTTTGGGAGAAGAGCGGGGAGGCGGGGTCTGCCCCCAGGGCCACCGGCGGTGGTGCCAGGCGGGCGGGCTTCCTCAGGGGACTCCAGCCCCATCCCCGCCGGACACACGGAGACAGAGAGCAAAGGTGAGGCCCGGGCCACGCGGTCAGCGGTCACAGCTGCGGAGGCAGCAGCTTCTCTCCCAACAAAACCCCATGCGGAGCTCGGGGGCCTGCAGAGCCCACGAAGGCCCCAGGCGGGCGGACGTGGAGGATCCGCGGGGCGGCGGGAACAGGAGCAGGGATGACCCGCACGGTGGAGGGAGCGGAGGAGGGTCAGACCAGGGCCCAGGACCGCCTCTGACTAGGGGTCGCTGGCCCACTAATGTAATCCAACCACAGCTGGCGTTTAAATGAAGGAACCTAACTTTCAGTCTGAACGAGTGAATGGAACGTGTGTGTATGTGTGTGTGCGGGGGGACAAGTGTTGGGGATCGGGAGCTCCAAAGAGGGAAAGCACACACACCCGAAACACTGTTTCCATTAAGAAAATATGATGTTATTATTAATACCCAAGAAATTTTAAAATACCTAAGAAAATTTAATACTTTGGCCAAAATTTAATACCGATGCAAAGAGCTGACATTTGAAAAGACCCCAATGCTGGGAAAGATTGAAAGCGGGAGGAGAAGGGGACGACAGAGGATGAGATGGCTGGATGGCATCACCGACTCAGTGGAGATGAGTCTGAATAAACTCCGGGAGTTGGTGATGGACAGGGAGGCCTGGTGGGCTGCAGTCCACCGGGTTGCAAAGAGTCAGACACGACTGAGCGACTGAACTGAACTGCAGATATTTTAAAATGCATTTCACAAGGACACCCTATTCCAAGCTCTGTAATAAGTTAAACGGGAAGAGAGTCTAAGAGGTGAAGAACCTGCCTGCCTATGCAGGAGACACTGGGGACTCAGGTTTGATCCTGGATAAGAAAGATCCCCTGGAGGAGGCACGGCAACCCACCCACTCCTCCTGCCTGGAGAATCCCATGGACAGAGGAGCCTGGTGGGCACAGTCCACGGGGTCACAGAGAGTCAGGCATATGTGTATGTATAGCTTAATCCTGCTGTACACCTGAACCTAACAACACTGTGAATCAGTCATACTCCAACAAAAAGGTTTTTTTAAAGATAGTTTTAAAAATGTATTTCACACCCAGAGATCATCAGAGAGACACGCAGAGACAGGCAGAGGGGACGCTGGGGATGCCTGTCAGCTGGCCACTCCTGAGGGCACAGAATGAGCCCCACTCATCTGTTTGGCTTCATCCTGGGGCCCCTTTAAACACAGGGCTGGTCCCCTTCTGGCGCTCAGCTAGGTCTCTATTGTACAAGATCTGAAGTGCTCTCTACCCGCTCAAACTGTGAATGTCCTGAAATTGTCTCTCGCAGCCTAAATGGCGTTTACAATAAATACTGTGAACTGATGAAACGACCAATTATGGTAAGTATCCGTGCCTGGTGTAATCCAAGCCAAATCTTAGCCCATTATCCTCAGAACCGGGAGATGAATCAGCAGGCCCTCTTGCCAGCGACCCCGCAAGAACCAGATCCCAGAGGCCGCCCTGGCAGCACCTCCAGCGCTTCCAGTTGATTCCTCCAATCGGGTTTACGCTGGAAAAAAAATTACTGTGCTGCGTCCCTGCTCAACAGCTCAGAAACCAAGTGGCCACCAGACAAGGCACACCAGCCCCCGCTGCGACCGCCGGGCTGCCATGCTCGTTGGGCGCAGGCTTGCCCTTCTATCACTTCCTCTTTGGAGCTTTTCTCCTGAGACACACCCTGGAGCGCCTGAGGCATGACTGAAAGCGCCCACAAGGCCCTGTTTCCACACCCGCCCCGGGAGCCCCACAGCGCTCTCCGCCCGCGGTCCTCTCTCGGTCCTCTCGTGCCCACGGGCTCTGGTGGCTCCCCCTCCGGGCACGCCCCCCTCAGCAGTTGCTCCAAGGCCCAGAGCAAGTGTCAGCTCTCCCAGGAAGTGGCGGCCCCTCCCTCCTGACAAAAGCAAGGCTCAGCCCCTGAAGCAACTGGCCTATCTGCTCCTTATGCAGCGTCTAGATTCCTCCTCTCTCAGCCCCTAGGGCCAGGCCACAGAGCAGGTCCTCCCCAGCCCCAGGGCAGCCCGGCTCCTCAGGTTCTGCCTGTGGTCAGGGCCCACGGTCACAGCTGGACTTTGCTGGCCGGCCCTGTGTCACCCCGTGCGACCAAGCTTCACCTTCTACTCTGCTCATAGAACTCAGCTCTTTAAGGCATCTTCTTGGCCTGCTGTCTCTATGCCTGTGGCTGATCCCAGTAACAGAGTTCTCTCCCAGCCTGATTATCCAGGAAAACATCTTCCTGCTTCCCATAGACATTAAAAAAAAAAGTGGACATACACTTAAAGTATAAAGGACAAAGATGAGAAAGCAGGCACAAATCGGCTACGTTTTCTTCTACTTGATCCTAGGCTAAACCTCCCGCCGGCGTGACTGGGCAGCTCCCTTCTTTCTCTGCCCCTCTCTTTACTGTGAGACTCTTGTTCCTGAGCATCAGCAACTTCTTAATGAGCACCGTCCACCAAAGAAACCCGACATCCGACAAACATCTACAAAACAGAAGCAGACTCACAGACCCAGAGGGCAAACTTAGGGTGGTCAGGGGGCGGGGAGAGGCTGGGGAGGGAGGGACCTGGAGCCTGGGATGGGCCAGTGCCTCAGGATGGATCAACAACCAGGGCCCACTGTAGAGAACAGGGAACCGCATTCAATATCCTGTGAGCAACCACAATGGGAAAGAATATGAAAAGCATACATATATATATATATTCATAACCAAGTCAGCTTGTTGTACAACAGAAACTAATACAACACTGAGAATCAACTATACCTTAATAAAATAAACTAAAAAGGTATTAATTCAGAAGAATACACATAGTTTTAAAACTCTTACCATGATGTAAGTGTCCTGCAAACTCTCTATACAGATACAGCAAGTGAAGAAACAGGAAATACCATTAACAAATCTCCACCCACTCCCGAATTCTCACCACGATCCTGATTTCCACATGTACAAAAAAAATTAATAGGACGTATTGAATTGGATGTGGATTCAACGAGCATCTGAAATCTGTAATAATTCAATTCTCAATGCCTAAGAGTAATTAGGAACATTTAACCCTATAACGAACAGAAACTATGTCTACCACCCAATGAGACAGAATCTCACAATGAAATCGCTCAGCTTCAGAAACCTTATCAATTTTTCCCTCATGCATGTGCCCCGTAGAAATAACCAAAAACTAACATGCTTAGAGCAAATCTTCCCTAATGTGGAACTTGATGAATAAAAATCCTGTAGGAAAGTGCTCTCAGTAAATAAAATCACTTTTGTGAAAATAATCCAACCATGAACGGCATTCGTATCATCGCTACAGGTCTACAGGAAAAATACGGAGCGCACAGCCTGGAAATCCCCTTGAGAAACCCAAAGGCTCATCATCTGCACTTTCTGAAGGGAGCACTGAGTACATATCTTTTAAATTATGTCTTAATATTTGAGAGTGGAGGCATTTTCCAATTGTTTTCTTAAATATTCAGAATATCTGTAACGGTTACTAAAATCAGAATTAACCAGACCTGCCTGTCTAAATTTCACCGACCAAGCAAAGACACAAAGTCCTAAGTCCCCAACTTCACAGGCTACATAAAAAAGCATGCGATTGTATGGCCTTGAAAACAGCTTCGCAAAGGCGATGGCGTCTCTCTCAGCTGTCTGAGCTGCTCTGGAAACCTGAAGCTAAATACTTCCTAGCTGCATTTTAGTCTGCTCTTTCCCACCCATGGCTGACCCTCGGCGTGTACTTTTAAGAAAAAGAGGCTTAGCAGCTCTCAACCAACCAAGGTTCACTGAAACTCCTCAACCTAGAGCCCAGGACAGGTCCGAAGCTCTTGGCACCAGCAACCCACTTGCTTCGGGTCAGTGGTGCCCCTGTGAGGCCCAGCCAGTCAAGAGAGGCTAGCGGTGAGGGCAAGTCAAGACCCCTCAGGGGCAGCCAATTCCAGCCGGTCTGCAGGGCAGGCATGCTGAACGGTCATCTCCCCAAACACCTTCTAAAGTAGACAGCAGGCATCTTCTTGCTATCTTTAGCCACACAGTCTTCTTTGACTGTGGCCATTTCTAAAGATGCTTGATGGCAAAATTAGAGATGAAAGGCAGTTTGAATTCCTTGAGCACACGGGATAGGAAGTTGTTAGGCAGCTGAGGACGGAATGGACAGCAGGGAGAATGCCCCCCGTGCCCCTCGCAAATGACGCCTGCAGGGACAAGAGGTATGGGTGTGAACTCTGACCCTCCGAACCTGCCTCAGTCACCCTTCTGGGCACCCATGGATGTTGGACAACAAGCAAGAAGTGAATCTCCACGAGACCCGAGCACCCAAATACCCACAGCATTCCTCGGAGATTGCCAAGCACGGGCAATCCGTAACGGGGTTTGACTTCGGTTTTCTCAACCCATTTCTGTCACCGTGACATCGTTACGCATAATTCCAATTTCACCAAAGCAAGTCAAGCGCTTCTCGAATCTCACCAGTGAAGACAGACCAAAGAAACCGTCTCATCTCAGACCAACGAGTCAGAGCAACCAGGAGACGAGAGGAGGACAGAACAAAGAGACACGGAGACACAGGGCCACCCGCAGGAGGCACCCAGGCAGGGGGCAGGAGCGCCCCTCTCAAGGAGGGCGGGGATGCGGGGGCAGGGGCGTGCAGAGGCCTACCTTGCAGGAGGGCTCCGTTCCTCTTGAAGAAGGTGCTGCCTGGCCAGAGGGGTGGACCTGATGTGCTGAAATGGAAGAGAAAGCAGCGTGAGCCAGAGCTGTCCACACTCGCTCGGGGGACGGCCTACAAACACGCCCTTCCAAGTGGCTTCAAAACACCGCCCCAGCTATGCCCTATCCATACCCTCCGAAAATGCATCTTTGAAGAGCGTTAGGCTTGTTGATGGAGAAGGCAATGGCAACCCACTCCAGTACTCTTGCCTGGAAAATCCCATGGGCAAAGGAGCCTGGCAGGCTGTAGTCCATGGGGTCATGAAGAGTTGGACACGACTGAGCGACTTCACTTTCACTTTTCCTTTCGCGCATTGGAGAAGGAAATGGCCACCCACTCTAGTGTTCTTGCCTGGAGAATCCCAGGGACGGGGGAGCCTGGTGGGCTGCCATCTATGGGGTCACACAGGGTTGGCCACGACTGAAGCAACTTAGCAGCAGCAGCAGCAGCAGGCTTGTTGAATGACGAATGAGCTTCATCTTTCAAAGTGCAGATCCTGTCTGTGTGGGTATTCTGATCACCGTCTCAACCCTCCTCCCCTCTCTCTCTCTCTCTCCCTCTCTCTCCCCCTCCCTCTCCCCCCCACCTCCCATCCACGTCTTCTGAGGTCAGCAGGTTTTCCACCACTTCTGGTGCCACTGGCCCAGTGCAAAGGCAAGTTTCCCTTCTGGCATTTCTGCCACCACGCTTAATGCACAGATCTGACCTTGAGCACCTCCCTCCCTCCCTCACGGCCAGTCTCCCATCCCGTTTTCAATTTCCTGGCTTACAGTGTTGCACTCTGTATCCTATAAAACATTTTGCAGCTATGTTACCACTCACAGCTCTGTAACAGGAGAGGCAAGAAGAGTGGAAAGATCAATGCATCACAAAGACACTTTATCACATTCATAGACCAGCATTTTCACTGTTTTAAGACGCCCAGTGAAAACCTTTATAACCTAGCCTGTCTTAGGAAAATATCCTTGGAGTGGAAAGGAGGTGATTCTAAGTCAAGGATTGGTTTAGATTAATGTTAGCGAGCACTTAGTCAAAACTGTTCCTACAGCCAGCCCCAGAGGTGGCATAAATTACTTTCTCCAAAATAGAATGTGGCAAACGATCCTGGTTAAGGCATTATCAATCACCTTCAACATTAAAAAAGATAAAAAATTGGGTCTGAATACACGTCTGTAAGTTTGGCGAACATGAACACGAACACACACACACACACACACACACACAAACACCCCCAAAAGTCTGAAGGACTTGCCAGTGCATGCTTCTAGAGTCAATCAGGGTCTCCAATAATACAACTTGTTAACAAGAAGGAGAGATGTCAGGGACACACCCTGTTGACCAAGACTTCAGTCCCAGAGATACAAACAGCACAGCAGGTATGAGGACTTCTGAGGAGCCGAGAAAGGAGAGGGAAAGAGCTGCCCGCACACAGACGCGTCAGAGTAACGGCAGACGTGTCAGAAAACGCACGGGGGGAACCCTGACTTAAACGATGGAGCTTCTGTTGATTCTGGCGCCGGTCCACCCCGCCCAGGGCAAGCGAGGCTGCCGCGTCCCCGAGGTGGCGCTGGTGGCGGTGGCCCCCGCGCGCCTGGGGCAGCGCAGAACAGACGACCTGGAGGGGCCTCGAGCCGCAGGTGCCGGCAGCCGGCAGAGGCTGATCAAAGTCCCATGAAGAGTGCCTGAAAATGCTTAAGAGTATCGTTTTGCAACCCCAGCCGGCTCCTGAGGCTTTCCCACCTTATTTTTATGAGAAAGCAGGAAATAGCCACCTGGCTGTTGCCAACACTGTGTCACCTGGTGTCTAAAGGGAATTAAAAACAGAGGGCTCCATTATAGAGGAGCTGCTGCTTCTGCAGAATTCATAACAGAGTACCGCTGCAGAAGCCTCAATCTCCGGCTTGCTTCCCTCCAAGCCTCCTTTCCATCCTGACCCGATTTGGCTGGAAACGGAGTGGACGGCGGGGGTGGAATAAACGTGGGGAAGAGAGGACGGGTAAACCCAGCCGGTAGATGCGGAACGTTCCCTGTAGGTTGGAAATCCACTCAGACATGTCTACAGCGTCCCGCTGACGCACCTACACCCCGGCCGCGGCGGGCGCTGCCATGCTGGCGCGGAGGCCGTCCTCACGGCGCCGCCCCTGCCCGCCCCGACGGGGGCCCTGCCCGCCCGAGACACACGTTCACCTGGGGCCTCTGTCCCTCAGGTGAGCCGTTCTCTGCTGTGCTCACTGCGAAGCTTTTGGGCTCACTGGCCTTATATCTCATTCTCTTCTTTGGGATGGCTGCTCCCAAATGACATCTTCTAACTGTGAGGAGATGGACGGATTTATTAAGTACTTGCTGAAAACTGTGCTTGGACACGGACGGAAAAATTACAAGCCGTGTTATGGCCTCTCGGAGCTTACTGTCGTGCCTGGGTGTGCAAAGTCGCTTCACTCATATCTGACTCTGCAACCTTATGGACAAGCTGCCTGCCAGGCTCCTCTGTCTGTGGGATTCCCCAGGCGAGAATTCTGGAGTGGGTTGCCATGCCCCACTCCAGGGGATCTTCCCGAGCCAGGGATCAAACCTCTGACATCTCCTGCATTGGCAGGTGGGTTCTTTACCAACCACTAGCACCACCTGGGAAACTCATAGTCACACTTAGCCAGCTCCAGTCTTCTGTAAATCTATCTAAAGAGACTAGAAATGTGTGTGGAAAAGACCAGTGATTATAGCCCTTGTGGCTTCAGGTTGGGGGCCAGCAAACTGATTTTTTTCCTTCCATTTGGAGATACTCCTGGCTCATGGGCCTTTAAAGCTCAAAGTTAGTTTGAAAAAGTAAGTGAAATTACTTAAAAGTAGATAGGAACCACAGTAACTCAGAGAAGCTAGTGATCAAGGTTTTTGTGGCAGAATTTCAGATACATCACCTTGCCGACAACAGTCCACCTAGCCAAAGCTATGGATTTTCCAGTAGACATGTAAGGATGTGAGGGTTGGATTACATCCTAGAAAGCTGAGTGCTGAAGAATGGATGCTTTTGAACTGTGGTGCTGGAAAAGGCTCTTGAGAGTCCCTTGGACTGCAAGGAGATCCAACCAGTCCATCCTAAAGGAAATCAGCCTTAAATATTCACTGGAAGGAGTGATGCTGAAGCTGAAGCTCCAAGCCCACTCTTTGCAACCAGCAAGCTAGTCACCTAATGAGAAAAGCCTATTCATTGGAAAAACCCCTGAGGCAGGGGAAGACTGAAGGCAAAAGGAGAAGGCAGAGGACGAGGTATCAGACAGTGCTGCAGACTCAGTGTGTGTGTGTGTGTGTGTGTCTGTGTGTCAGTCATTCAGTTACGTCCAGGGGGCCCGCAAAGTGCTGGAGGTGACCGAGCGACTAACACACGCCTATGCCCACTGAGTCTGTAATGGTGCAGGCCTTCGGTACAGGCCCGTGGACTGCAGCCTGCCGTGAGTTTGAGCAAACTCTGGGCGACAGCGAAGGACAGGGGCGCCTGGCCCGATGCAGTGCACGGGTCTCGAAGGGTCAGACACAACACCGTGGCTCACCAACAACTCAAGCCACCCCGGAAACCACTCACTCCCACGGCAAATCAAGGGGTAGGGAGTGGGGCACTGTTTGCGGGGGTGGACGGAGGACTCTCCTTACGCAGTGACCTAAGTGCCAGGCCTCTGTGTTGCCAGCGGTCACCGCCCTGGGCAGGGGCCACAGGAGCTCCTTAAGGGTCCTCAGCCCCCTGCAGTGGTGCTCACGTTCCCGAATCACCGCGGTCATCACGCGTCCCGTGGGATCCTCCCAGCTGCGAGCGAGCAGGGCAGGGCCCGCCTCCCATGCTGCAGGTACAGGGGAGGAGGGACGAGTCCAGCTCATCACGGCGGGCCAGCGGCCAGTCCGAGCCCAGCCCAGCGCGCCGGCAACGGCCTCGGCCCGGCTCCTCACCGTCCGCCTTCTCCGGCAGGCTTCTGGTTCTCAGCCCTGAGCTCTCCTCCACGCGAGGAGGCTGCAGATGGTGTTTCCCTGGGACTCTCTCCGAGGAAAACCCCAGGGTGGAGAAAGCAGTCAGCTCTCCATACGACAGACAGACCCGTGGGCTCAGATCAGAAGAAATGAGCCAACGCCGCACCACAAACGTCCTGTTTCAGCGACGCTCTAATACAGTCCACGACCTCCAGCCTTAAGAGCCAAACCCACATGTGGCAAAGGTGACCGCCGGGTTAAGAGGCCTGGCCGGCCAGAAGAGGCAGCTTGTGAGCTGACATCTGAGAACACGGGCCCGGCTGACCATGAAGACCGGGGCTGAGCCAGCAAATCCCCAGGGAGGCGCCCCACGGCCCAGGCAGCACGGCCAGCATCTGCCGGAGACGCACCGCCCCGGGGCTCGTGCTCGCTGCGGGGTTCTGCCAACTCCCAGAGGGACACTGAAGCCAGAAGGCTGCCCGGCCCCAAGGTGGCCCTTGGTATGATGGCGTCATGGGTCAAGTGACACCCATGGGCTTTCATCGTGGGCAGGTCTGGCTGAACAATAAGACCCTGGGAGGTTCTGGCAAGAACCACACCCATATTCACCAGCCAGGACATTCTGTGAGCCTAAGAAAATTAAGGAAAACACTGTTTACTCTAAGTACAGTCTAAGGACAGGAGGAGAAGGGGGCAACAGAGGATGAGATGGTTGGATGGCATCATGAACTCAACAGACATGAGTCTGAGCAAACTCCCGGAATTAGTGAAGGACAGGGAAGCCCAGTGTGCTGCAGGCCACGGCGTCACAAAGAGTCAGACATGACCGATCAACTGAACAACAACAGCAGCTTTTCGTAAAGTATCTGCTTTTTCCTAAGGACCCGGCTGCAGAGCGAGAGCTGGTGGATCTGGGAAACAGGATACAACACAGATGAGCCCGGAGGACATCACACTGAATGAGACACGTCAGACACCCAAGGACAAAGACTGCATTTGACCGCAGCAGCCGAGTTCACAGAGACAAGACTGAACGGGAGTTGCCAGAGGCTGGGCAAGGCCGAGCGGGCAGGAGTAGAGACTCGGTTACTGGGTGCAGAGTTTCAATTTCGTGAGCTGAAAGCGTTTTGTAGGTTGGTTCCCACTGCTGTGAACATACTTAATGCCACTGAACAGTAGACTTAAATGGTTAAGATGCTGCGTTGGATGGTGTGTGTTTTACCACCATAACAAAAAATCTGAATATAAAGTGAGAGAGAGAGAGAGAGAGTAAGAGAGAGAAAGGATGAATACAAGGAGGACCCCCGAAGAAGAGTCCCGGGCAGTGAAACAGCGCCTTACACACGGTCTCTCCGAAGGTCCCTGAAGTTAACGTCCCTGCCAGACTGGCCCAGAGCACACGAGAAAGCAGAGAGCCCAAACCGACCAGGCAGAGGAAAGGGAGGCGGCAACACCAGCCTGTCCCAACCCGGTCCCTCCCGAGGCCGGAGCAGGCCTGCCAGTCTTCAGGCAGCAGACTCGGTCCTGGGCAAATTCTCAGCACCGAAAAGGCACGACGGCAATTCTGCCGGATGCCTGACGTCGGTCACCAGACTGTGTCTCCCCAGGAACAAAACATTCAAGCCAAGCTGCAAAGAAGGGAGAATTCCTGGGAAAAAAGAAAAACTCGGAATTCTACTGTTAATTCTAAGTGTGGACTGATCACAGGATGTCGCAGGAAAACAAGCTGACCTGCGCCACATGCTAACTCAGACCTGTTGGCTGAAGGGTGCCAGTCCTGGAGTTTGGAGTGCAGGAATCAGAGAGACTTGGGTGAGATGGTCTCAGGTTTCAGAAGACACCCATCATAATTTGAGAGGCATCACTAAAGAGCCCCATTGAAAGTTCAGAACTCTCAGAAGGGTTCCTGACACTCGCTGACGTGCAAAGGGATCTCAGTGGCCGCCTGGTCCCATCCAAGGTCCAGTGGCAGAAGCACAAGAGTTGGACTCCAGGAATCTGACTGCTGGACACACAAGGCAGAAAGTCTTTAAATCTGTCCGCATCTCAACTCCACGCCTATAAACTGGGACAGTAACAGTGTGTAGCGTTAGAGAATTAAATGAGACGACATGTACGAGGATGCTCCGAGCAGTGCAGCAATCGCAGCGGCCGTCTCGATTACGACGCTGCTGCAGTTCAGAGACGCGCGGTGACGGGCCCGGTGCCCTGCTCCCTCCTACCTCCTGGGGACTCTCCCAGTCTGGCTCTCATCTTCGTTTTTATGACGCAAGAGCTAACCACACCTTCACCTTCCTCTTCCCCTTGAGCATGCTTGGAGAACATCTCATTTGCAAATGTTCCTCCACCCAAAGTAGCAATGAACAGCGTCTGAAAATCAACAGGCTGGGAGAAGCAGCTCCATAGGCGCCAACTTCTCTAAAGAAAGCTGTAGCCCTCCAGGCTCCTCTGTGCATGGGACTCTCCAGGCAAGATTTCTGGAGTGGGCTGTCATGCCCTCCTCCGGGGATCTTCGGGACCCAGAGATGGAACCCACGTCTCTCCTGCATTGGCGGATGGATTTTTTCCCACTACTGCCACCTGGGAAGCCCCCGACAGTCACGGGACGGCATTAGCGATGTGATCAAACTGTCACCAGCAAGGACCACAGAAGCCACAACAGAGAGCGTGGCAAGATCGCTGGGAGGGGAAACTTGGGTCTCAGTGAGACACGAAGCCCCTCTGTCACCTTGTGCTAAGTCGTGCCCTTAGCCAAATGTTAAAACCTGGAGACTCATCCAGCCTCCAGCTGGATCCACCTGCAAACCATCCCTGTATGCCCACCACAGCCAAGGCCTGGGTACACCAGGGGCAGAGGGGCTGTAAGCGTCAGACAGAGGCGGCTGCTCTGGAGTAGGACCTACCGTATAACGTTGAACACACCAGTAACGATTCACAGAATACACTGCAAGTTCAGGGCTGCCCTCCTCAAATGCGTCTGAGAGGTGATGCCCCTGAGCCAAGGTTTCGCGACCTCAGCGCTGCTGACCTTTCGGACCAGATGCTCTCTGTGGTGGGGGCTGCCCCGTGGCTCCTGCGGTGTTCGGCAGCCTCCCTGCCTCCACCCCTGGATACCGGCACCGAGTCTCCTCAGCTGTAACAAATTAAAGTGTCTCGGGGCTTCCCTGGTGGTCCAGCGGTTAAGAGCTCATCCTGCAATGTGGGGGACGTGGGTTCAATCCCTGCTCAGGGAGCTAAGCTTCCACATGCCGCAGAGCAACTGAGTCTGTGCACAGAGAATCCACACACGCAGTGAAGGAGCCCACACGATGCATGACGATCCAGAGGGGCCCAGCTGAGACCCGGCACAGCCAAATGAATAAATGAAGGGAGATGAGACTCACTGCAGGGGACGCAGGTTCGATGCCTGGTCAGGAAACTGAGATCTCACATGCCATGCAGTGCAGCCAAAAAATTAAAAATTATAATAATAAAAATAAAAATGCCTCCAGATACTAAGAGAGCTAGTTCTTAGGTAGGTTGATAAGGAGTCCAGGCCCTTGAGGAAGAGGACTTGGGGAGGGGGGGAGAGAAAAGGCTTTTTTCCCCCTACATTCCTTCTTCTTAGTCGCTAAGACCTCTTTTCTTAAGCTCTGAACTGTTGCGGCAACAATGTATTTCACCTAAGACTACCTTTCCTGAAGCCAGGAGTTAACGATTACACAACAAACAACATGTGTGGCTGGAGGCTGTTTTCCCTGAAGCTCTGTGCTAATGATTATATAACAACAATGTATTGAGCTGGAGGACATGTTTCTCCTTAACAGAAACCGTCTGACTAATCCCGTTAGGGTAAGATGCATGCTGGGTCTGGTAAGACCTTTACAACCTTGAGACCTTCTTTTGATTTATTCTTGGTAACCGATTGAAAAAGTATACAGATCCCTTGCTAAGACTGGCAACGGGGCACTCTCTGCCCCCTGCTGATGTCTCTGTCAGAAGCTTCTCTGTCCCTTTTCCACTGTAAGAAAACCTTTTGCCGCACGACGCTCTGAGTGACTGCAGCCGCGTCTTGGGTCCCAAAGCGAAATTCTCTCCCTCAGAGATCTCGAGTCTGAGCTATCGACACTCCCATGTGTCCTCTAGAAGATGAAACTGCACCCTGCCAAAACCCACCACCTATGGTCAGCAAGTCCGCTAGGCTGACCTCACGCTTCTCTCCATCCACCAAGCCCCTAACCTCCTTTCCACACCTCGTCAGGCAGAGACGTCACCCCTCTTTTCTGGAGCCAAAGCAGAGCCGGAGAAGCTCGCTCATCCCCGTTCTCTGCCCGAGTCCTCCCCTCCTCTGCTAAAGCGACAGCCCTGCTGCCCTCTCCTCCTCTGGACTCTTCCCCCCCTCGGCCACCCCTGGTCTCCGCTCGCCTCCCGCTGCCAGAACCAGCAACTTCTCAGCCTGCCCGTCACCCAACGTCACCCAGTGCCTCCAGACCCAGCTGGGCCCCATCACCCTGCCGCGTGCAGGCCAAG
The DNA here is from genome assembly GCF_032405125.1 of Capricornis sumatraensis. Lineage (NCBI taxonomy): Eukaryota > Metazoa > Chordata > Mammalia > Artiodactyla > Bovidae > Capricornis > Capricornis sumatraensis. Next base: position 2,156,830 of record NC_091070.1, on the reverse strand, counting down.
ACTGGGGCTGGCCCGCGCCGAGCTCTCCTCTCCTGGGTCACGGGGGCCCCACCCAGAGCCGAGGCCCAGATGGCTGCAGCCTGTGCCCCCTCGCGTGGTGCCTGCCCACGTGCACCACCGAGGCGAGCTGGCTTTTCCTCATTGCACAACGAATCTGGGTCTGGCTGGGTTTTGGCCCTGGCCTGTGGGCTCCAGTCCCCCCCTGACTTCTGCAGCTTCCCAAGCCTGCTCCCCTGCCTGCGAGGCCTTGCCCCCGTGTTCTCTTCGCCTGACCAGCTCCCACCCACCCTTTACGGTTCAACTCACATCCTGGGTCGTCTTCTGGCCTCCCTCACCGGTACCCCTCTCCACTCTCAATTTGGTGATTTCCACACAGTCAGTGCGGCAACCGATCCCCTGTGGTGTTTGCCGACTTGATGCCTTATACCTTGAATTCTCTTTCCATAGACGTGCACCTCTCCAAAGGCCAGGAACCCATGGAGGGAGGGACCGCTAGAATTTAGCCACGTTCAATGCACACAAGGGCTGGTGTCAATAGTAGAAAACAGAATCATTTCACACAGTAAGATTTCTTTTAAAAATCTCTTGGTAGACACAGTTCTCTCACAAAGTAACACGTCTTCCACTACCCATCATCTGGAATAAAAACTTAAAAATCTTTAAAATGGAAACAAAATGACAAATCTCATCTTTGACTGTAAGTAATACATTTGGTAACCGGGACTCCCCTTTTCCGTGATTTCTGGATTACGTAGGAATACATGAATAACTAGATAAGTACCTGTGTATGTCTGATAATACGGAATGCCTGTTTGAGTGGACTGAAGAAAGGCTGCTGGAAACCTGGGCTGCAGTGTGAGGCGCACCAGCTCGTGATGCGTCTCAGGAACGGATGCAAAGGTGTTCATCATTATCTTTGTGCCACACAGCTTCTAATTTTACATATGAAAACCAAGGCATCATTCAGCATAAAGTACATTATTTGCATGACATATTTGCATTTGTAAAACACCCACATTTACTTTCACTGCTTAATGGGCCTGGTTAAAATGGGCCACTCTATATAAACGGAGCACACTGGTTCCCAACTCAATGGTGCTGATAAGAAAACGATGCCTTTTAGATGCAAATGAACCTACTGATCACAATTAAAATGGTGGAGTTGAGGAAAGCTGAGCAGCTGTTCCAAGAGCTACGAGTCTTGGGCCAGTTTGCTGTTGTTCAATCACTCGGTCGTGCCCAGCTCTTTGCGACCCCATGGACCGCAGCACGCCAGGCCTCCCTGTCCATCACCATCTCCCAGAGTTCACTCAAACTCATGTCCATTGAGTCAATGATGCCATCCAACCATCTCATCCTCTGTCGTCCCCTTCTCCTCCTGCCCTCAATCTCTCCCAGCATCAGGGTCTTTTCCAATGAGTCAGTTCTTTGCATCAGGTGGCCAAAGTATCTTCGCATACTTTATGAAGTCGGCTGGCCTCAGGGCCAGTTTGGTTCCAGCTTAATCTCGGGAGCAGCTCAGGACTCTCCAGAGTCTGCCCCAGAGTCCTCTGCCCAGGGGCCAATGGGATGAGCTCAGCTTTTTTAAAGGAAGTTTGGGGAGGTCAGAATTGAAGTGAAGTCGCTCAGTCGTGTCTGACTCTTTGCAACCCCATGGACTGTAGCCTACCAGGCTTCTCAGTCCATGGGATTTTCCAGGCAAGAGTACTGGAGTGGGTTGCCATTTCTTTCTCCAGGGGATCTTCCCGACCCAGGGATCGAACCCGGGTCTCCCTCATGGCAGGCAGACGCTTTACGCTCTGAGGCACCAGGGAAGCCCTGGGGAGGTCAGAGGAGCTTCCCAAATCTGGGCTGACTGTGCAAGTGTGGTCACCAGCCAAGTTCAACGGACGTGCCTGGAGCAGAAGGGAGGAAGGCTGCAGCTGTGAGGCTCACGGAGGAGAAGCAAGACAACGAAATTAACCGAGGCTTTCCCTTGAAACCGTGTGGCCGCTATGGAAGACACTGCGGAGGGTCCTCAGACAATCACACAGACTCACCACAGGACGCGGTAGCTCCGCCTCTGGGTGGAGACTTAAAAGAGCTGAACGTGGAGCTCAAACAGTTGCTCACATGCCCCTGTTCACAGGCACATCATTCACAAAAGAGCAAGAGCGGAAGCAACCCGAGCGTCCATGGACGATGCACGGATACAGGCTATTTGGTAAATACGTGCAATGGAATTTTATTCAGCTTTAAAAGAAACAGGAAATTTCGACGCCTGCTATAACATAGGTGACCCTTCAGCGGCTCAGGGGTAAAGAGCTCGCCTGCACCTCGGGAGGCCCGGATGCAACCCCTGGGTGGGGAAGACCCCCTGGAGAGGGCATGGCGGCCCCCTCCGGGATTCCTGCCTGGAGAATCCCACGGACAGAGGAGCCTGGTGGGCTACGGCCCATGGGGTCGGAAAGAGTCGGACACGACTGAGCGACTTCACTTTCCGTCACAAAACAAATACTGTATGATTCTGCATTTCATAGGCAGTAGTACTGGAGCGGGCTGCCGCTTTTTTCTCCAGAGGAGCTACCTGAACCAGGGACACTGGCAGGCGGGGTCTTTAGCACCACGTGACCTGGGAATCCCGGGGAGACTACAGACCCACCAAAAGCGTCATGACCTTGCTGGGTGTTCAGCACTGGAGCTGGAAACTGGTCCCTGCTCCGGAAACACTGATTATTATCCCAGCCCAGAGAGCAGCCCCCAGTATACTTTTAGGGGTATTTCCGGGGAGTTGAAACCCAGAGGCCTTGTCAAGGAACTCCTCCAATGCGGAGTCACTGCGCACAGACACAGACGCCACGAAGCCTCTAGCAGCGGCTTGTGTGAGGACGCGGGGCTGCGCGGGAGAGGCCGACGGGGACCTCGGGCAGCCTCGGGACCTGCCCCCCACCCCCCGCAACCAGGAGGGGCGGCAGGGAGTCCAGACTGCGAGCCCAGCCCTGGGTCCTTCCCTTGGCAGTGGTTTAGTGGAGGCCTCAGCAACTGTGCCAAGCAGCTCCAGCCTAACGGGTGGAACCCACTGGGCACCTGGGCGTCATGGAGTCGGGGAGAAGGGGTAAGTGGCCTTTCCCCCAAATACACTCCTCTAAGTGGAAAGCAACTCTTGAGAGAAAACACCATTCTGCCTTGCAATCCTCGCACCCTCTCCCACCACCAAGAGGCGGGAAGGACCGGCCACATGCCCGTCTCCTGCCCCAGGTCTGAGCGGTGTTTTCAGGCCGTGACGACCCGCGCGGCCCAGCACAGATAACGCCAGCAGCGCTGAAACAGCTTCCAGAGAAAAACCTCGGTAACGGCACGAAAGCCACTATGACCTATTTATCTTTCAGGCTTGTGGAGATCAAGAGATATAAACGTTTAATCCACGTTTTGGACACAGTTTGATTTCCACTACAATGCTGAAAGCCAATCATGGACGAGAAAATGATCGTTTGTGGGGAAACTGGTTTACCCCGACTCTTCATTTCCTCCCTTTGCGAGCCAGGCTCGTCCCAGACCCCATCAAGATGAGAGACACACACGCTGAGTGTAGAAAGCGGATGCTGTACAGCTGGGCATCTCCGTCTGCATGTTCTATCGCGGGCACCAAATCTAGGCACCGAAAAGCTGAAGCCGCACGTGAGAGCAGAAAAGTTCGTTGTTAAAGCATATCCCTCCTGTGGCTCATTCCTCCTGTGGTTCATTTATCTAGTTATAGTTGGCTTTGAAGCGACAAAAAGCAATTTTCCATTTCCAAAAAGTAGTCTCTTACATCTGCGAGGCAGCAAATCCTGTGATCGGCCTCAGCATCTCAACTCGCCTTTGCCCTCCCACTCCTGACGGAGCGTGAAGGAGGGCTGGACCCCCTTCAGAGCCGCCCCCCCTTCCCCTGTCCCCGACCCCCGGCCACCTCCCTCGGCCGGTGCCAAGCTGTGGCTTGTTGGGACTCTTATTCTCAAATCGTCCCACGTGTACCCTGTGTGCGTGCATGCCAAGTCACTCACGCGTGTCCGATTCTGTGAGACTCCAGGGACTGTAGCCCGCCAGGCTCCTCTGTCCATGGGATTCTCCAGGCGACGATGCTGGGGTGAGTTGCCACTTCCTTCTCTAGGGGATCTTCCCAACCCAGGGGTCGAACCTGCGTCTTTTAACGTCTTCTGCACTGGCAGGCGGGTTTTTACCACCAGCGCCACCTGGGAAGCCCGATGTGTACCCTGCTGCTGCTGCTGAGTTGCTTCAGTCGTGTCCGACTCTGTGCGACCCCAGAGACGGCAGCCCACCAGGCTCCCCCATCCCTGGGGTTCTCCAGGCAAGGACACTGGAGTGGGTTGCCATTTCCTTCTCTAATGCATGAAAGTGAAAGTGAAGTCGCTCAGTTGTGTCCGACTCTTTGACACCCCATCGACTGCAGCCCACCAGGCTCCTCCATCTATGCGATTTTCCAGGCAAAAGTACTGGAGTGGGGTGCCACTGCCTTCTCCGGTGGTGTACCCTGAGCCCCACTCAATAAAACCAGAGAAGAAATGACTGGGAAACCTGAGACTGATCAGCAGGTGGGCCAGATCTTACATAATTGACTCTTCTACACCTAAAACTTCATGCCCATTTGATTCTTCCAGAAAACCTACAGAAACACTCATTCCTCTCCTTAAATGACAAGGCAACTAATGTTGCTAAACTTCCTTACAACGTTAAAATCAAGGAGAGCATAGTTTCAGCAACACTACTTCTTGGCTACAGTTACAGAGATGGGGGTGTTGAGGGCTGTGGTTTGCACAATTCCATGGTACATGGTGACTGCTGGGAACACTTCTTCCTGGGTGTGAACAGTCAGCCATGAAATTAAAGGACACTTACTCCTTGGAAGGAAAGCTACGACCAACCTAGACAGCATATTCAAAATCAGAGACATCACTTTGTCAGCAAAGGTCTGTTTAATCAAGGCTATGGTTTTTCCTGTGGTCATGTATGGATGTGAGAGTTGGACTGTGAAGAAGGCTGAGCGCCAAAGAATTGATGCGTTTGAACTGTGGTGTTGGAGAAGTCGAGAGTCCCTTGGACTGCAAGGAGATCCAACCAGTCCATTCTGAAGGAGATCAGCCCTGGGATTTCTTTGGAGGGAATGATGCTGAAGCTGAAACTCCAGTACTTTGGCCACCTCATGTGAAGAGTTGACTCATTGGAAAAGACTCAGATGCTGGGAGGAATTGGGGGCAGGAGGAGAAGGGGACAACAGAGGATGAGATGGCTGGATGGCATCATGGACTCGATGGACGTGAGTCTGAGTGAACTCTGGGAGTTGGTGGCGGACAGGGAGGCCTGGCGTGCTGCGATTCACGGGGTCGCAGAGAGTCGGACACGACTGAGCGACTGAACGAGAACACAAACAGTCCGTGTGCTGGGAGAGAGGTTCCTCGTTTTCCTTTGTTTTGTCCTGCGCGTCCGTCTTCTTTCAAGCACCCCATGATTGACGCTTGAAGCATATCCAGGAAAACCTTGGCTTCCTGAAGCTTCTGGGAGGACGCGACTCCCCTGGGCAGGCGCTGCCTCCTGGTGCCTGGCCGTAACGCTCCCCAGTGCGTCTGAGCACACGCAGCGCACACTCCACGCCCAGGGCTCCGCCTGGCCCGAGAGCCCCTGGAGGACACGGTCCCGGCCCTGCTCCCGTCGTGATGCTTCTGCGTCTTCCAAGGCAACGCCGCGCAGACGCACGTAGCTTCAGGCCCACGTCCCAGGCTCGCCCTTCGGGGGACGACACTCAGAGGCACGGCATCCTTACCATGCGTGCACGAATTAAACTGCCACCCTTCATATCCACAGATGTCCAGACTTGCCTTAGCAGCGACTCAGTGTGAATGTTTATAGAATTCAGTCAGCGGTCCACGCGAAACTGTTTCCTGGGCTTCCTGTGTGACAGATACTCCCAACTGTCCTAACTCCGAGCGACTGGCTTCATCTCCTACCGCCCCTTGTCTTTTTCTGTGTGGGTTTTTTTGGCTCTGACCACACCAAGCTGTTCCCGGGCCCCCAGACACACCCGAAGGCCTCTCACCTCTGTCTTTGCTCCCTCAGCTGCCCCCTGGAAACGCTCCCTCCCTCAGCTGTTCTCTTTGCAAACTCCCACGCGCCCTGGAAGGTTCTCCTCCTCCCACCTCCCTGCACCTCCGTGCACACCCCACGGCACACCCGCCCCCACGCCATTCCCTCTGGGCAGCACACCGGATCGTAGCGTATTTGTTTACGTGGTCAGACCGTCAACTCCAGCGGGAGGCTGAGGACTCTTCCGTTGGTCGAAAGTTCTCAGCAGCCGGCATCTTGGAGCAGGTGTTCAATAAATGGCCACCGGAAAAAGACTCGCCTAATGGAATCTGGCGGAGAAGGCAATGGCACCCCACTCGAGTGCTCTTGCCTGGAGAATCCCAGGGACGGCGGAGCCTGGTGGGCTGCCGTCTGTGGGGTCGCACAGAGTCGGACACGACTGAAGCGGCTTAGCGGCAGCAGCAGCAATGGAGTCTGGAGAGCAGGGATCAGGACCTTCGTCTCGCAGCTAAGACCACCTCATTCCGAAAGGTGAAGTCACGAGGACCCTGCTGCTTGCCCGTGGCCCATGCTCTTTTCACGGCGCCATGACGCTGAATTAACCCAACTCTCATTTCCTGTTGTCCCGTGGGTTTTGTGACCTACAGGAAATAAAAGTTTACCAAAGGCTCCTGTGCCTCCACACACTGCCTTTGCAGAACGGACGCCTGGAAGGACAGTCCTATAACTCACCATTATCGGTGAGTCCAGTTTAACTCAGAGTCCAGGCAGCCAAGCGCTAAATTAACATCACTCTTCTCCGCAGAGGCGACGGGGGCTCACAACAGGCCCAAGGCGCCCACAGAGCTCTGAAGAAGAGATTTACACACCCCTTTGTCTCCCACAGAGCAGCGGCAGTGCATAAATGATCCTTTCTTCCCACTGTTTATAGTTGAAGGCAGCCGTTTTCAGCTTCTTGCCGGTGATCACTCCACTAAAAATAGCTTTGATGCTGCGACACGCAAACTTCAGCAGAGCCTGAATGCAGTCCCCTTTCAGTTCTGAGCAGGCTCAGCTTTAAAGGAGAGGCAGCTGTTACCATACTCCAGCGTGTTTACACAATGCTGAAGTAGTCTGGCTCGTAGTGGAAAGAGAGGGAAAAAAAAAAACACATACACACCACCACGATCACAAAAAAGGGACACAGATGGGCCTGCAGCCTCTGGTGCTGGCAGCTCTTCCCGCTGAGCTGGAACCCCGGGAGAACTGTGGGCTGACAGAGAAAACCCAAACCGCCCAGCTGGAAGGGGCAACTGACCCATGACGAAGCCAGGAGGAGGTGCTTCCTGCCAGGTGAGGTTCCCCACTCTGCTTGAGGCCGGGCTCGGGGAGGCGGCCAAGAAAGCTGTGCTTTACAGAGAGCAGGACTTACAGACAAGAGGTCACCGGAAACCGACCTTCCGTGCCAGCGCCTTCCCTCTGGCCCGAAGGACCCACTTGCTGGGTCTCCCTATCTTCAGCCCGGGGAACCAGGGTTAAGTGAGAAAGTGCACGCACAGTGCCTGCTGGGGTGTGTGACCCCTAATGAGACAACCCACAATGTCCTTTAGAAACCTGTCACCAAAGAGAGTGTCTGGCGTCAAGTCTGGAATACAGGCAGCTTCATTAAAAAAAAAAAACAATCCACCAAATAAACTGTTTTTTTTCCCTCCTTAATCCTAAGGTCCAGAGGATGACTCACACCATATTTGCTTACGAAGGGAGAACTCATTTCCCGATGTTTTGTCCCAGAAAACTCTCGCAGGGAGCCTGGCTGGGCTGAAACGTGGGGGGCACCGGGACCCCGGCTGCCTCGGGACCGCTCACACCTGCTGGGTGTTCGCCACTGGCCCCCAGGGGATGCGACAGAGAGCAAGGGTAGCCGAGTGGTGGTACCTGCCCAGGAACCAGAGTCCTCGCTTGGGACACTCATGCTGGAAGTCTACACGCGTTTCAGAACCCGAACTTTAACAGAAACCTCAGACTCTTTGAAGGAGAGCTGGGGAGAACAACGCCTCTATTAACTCACGGTCCCATTCGAAGAGCTCTGGGGCTGTGAGCAGTCATCGACTCAAGCTCAAGAAGGAACAGGCTTCCTAAACACGCTATAAATTTCCGTGGCACATCAAGGTTATATCAGCGGAGGAATTTATCACCTAAGTTGTATGTATTTGAACAACAGAGCAGACTTCATATACTGCTATATCTTTAACACTCATTTTTTGGTTAACAAGACAAAAGAATTTACAGTTACTGCCAAGAGCTTGCTGGCAGCTAATACCCCGATTAGCTGTTGCCTGGCAACAGTCATGCATGCTTCCTCCCAAATGAGGAAGAGCCACTGCTAAATCGAGACGAATTACAAAATGGGACAAAGATTCAAAGGCGTTGTGTTTATTAGGGGCTTGAAGAGGGTGTCCGAGTAAGAACAACTCCTATTGAACAGATATAACTAAGTGCAGTACCTATCTATCTGGGTTTCGTTGTTCCATGCTATGCAGATCATTTTAGGAAAACTGGATGTTTCTGCACCTTTCTTAATTTCTCCAAATATCGCACTTAACAAAGCCACGTGCTTACATCCTGTAGAAGCACGTCTTTTGCCTACTTCTCTAAGGATAAGAACGAAAAGAAGTGCCAGAGACACCTAAACTTTTTAAAATACACACATCTGCAAAGGGATCAGGAGGCCATAACCGCGCTTCTCACTAGCCTTGCGAAGCTATCTGGACTGAAACTTCGGCAGCCTCTTACTTCCGTTTCTCCTTTCATCTGCATTCTTGGGTCCTGCTATTTCAAGGGCTACTCGGAGCTCTCTGTGTGGAGAACATGCCCAGAGGTTTTTCAGAGTCCACAAGGCTGGCCTCCCTGCCACAGCAGGGGTGCTGCTGGGGCGAGATTCTGCACAACCCAAGCTCCCAAGTCAAAAGACCTGGCTTCCTCCCCGAGAACGGAGGCAAGGGGAGCAGGAGGGCCCGAAACATGCATGCACACACACGCACACACGCACACAAGTACACACACACACGTGTGCACGCACATACACGCACCCATAGAATCTGGCTCCCTTTCATATACAAATGTCGTAAGATGTCATGTATAGGGCTATTCTCTCCACAAGATCTCGTCTCAGCCTCTTGGCTAAGATCAAGTGTACTATGTGGCCTTCTTGATGGCTCAGCAGTAAAGAAGCCGCCTGCAGTGCAGGAGACATGGGCTCGATCCCTGGGTTGGGAAGATCCCCTGTAGAAGGAAATGGCAGCCCACTCCAGTGCTGTTGCCTGAAAAATTCCATGGACAGAGGAGCCTGGTGGGCTATATTCCAAGGGGTCGCAAAGAGCCGGACACAACTGAACGCCTGAGCACAGCCCTGGAAACACTAGACGCCAACCTCACAGACGGCACAGGAGCCGGACGGGGGTCTGCAAACTTCGAAACACTAGATGCCAATCTCAAAGATGGCACAAGAGCCGGACGGGGGTCTGCAAACTTTGGGCCAAACCGCACTGCCTCAGAGGTAAGAGTGTCTTTTACACTGTTGAGTGGTTGAAATAAAAGAATCAAAAGAAGAATCATATTTCATGACACATGAAAATCATACAAAATCCAAATTTTAGGGTCCAAAATAAAACTTAACTGAGACACAACATGTCTTCATTTAGGTATACAGAATTCTCTAGAAGTATCTCTGTTTCATACTAAATATTCAGTATTTGGCCCTTTACAACAAAAGTTTGTAGATCTCCAAAGTGGAATAAAGACCAGGAACATTTTAGCTCTTGAAAAAGAAATTGATTTTGGACCAACTTTAAAAGTGACCAAGACAAGGAAAATGAGCCATTTCCCCCCAAATGGCCTTGGGTCCGCACTGCTTTGTGAAGGCACTATCAAAACTTCCAGAAACGGTTCCCGTGCAATGCTAATTTAATTAGCATTAAATGAAATCACTGTCACTTGGAATCGTTTTGATTTCAGCTAACCAATCCTCTGTCCCTTTCCACACACACAAACTCCCCTCTAAATGTTTTCCTTAGACTGTGTCTCCTGCATCTTGTTATGAGTGGAGCAATCTGGGTAACTCATCAGATCGTCTATGGAAATCTACACCCTTTTCTAAACGGAAATAATTTTATTATTAAAAACAAACACGAGGGCTGTTTTTAGGTCTGAGAGGAATATGGAACCAATTACGTTTTGTGTGTAAACAAGCCTGCCCACCAGATAAGGCTGCATGGTTCCTGAACTTTGCTACGAAAGTGCTGATCTGAACGAACACACGGATATGCCCTCACTCAAGTCTGGAACAGCCCAAGGACACTTCCCTTTTGCTACCCTCTGCCTCAGGTCCTCCAGTCACTGAGCAGGAGTATTTTCTTGAAGCTCACTGGCAGCTGCACTTCCCCTTAGAGACATGTTTGGCATCATGTTACAGCCCACGGTTTTTGCATAACCGTGGTCTTCACCATCTAACCATGTTTCCTAATTTCAGTGTCAACCAAAGCTTAGAAAAAAGTGCCATTTTCCAGGACCACTTACAACAAATCCTAAAGTATTCTCCATGAACCAAAATGTAAGTGCTGGATAATGGTTAACTTCTGGACACTCTGAACCTGACATAAGAAAGAGGAAAGAACTTCAAGTTTTGCCGCTATGAAGAACTATGACAATTTTGGAAGAAGTGTATCAGAGTAGTTGACATGAAAATAAAAAAATTGTGCCCTGATCTCGCTGGGCAGAACTCGCTCTCCTTAAACGAGCCTGAATCTTCTGGAATTTCCCCAGCTGCGCTGGGCCTTCCATGGCAGCTCAGACCGTAAATAATCCATCGGCAAGGCAAGAGACCCGGGTTCAATCCCTGGTCAAGAAGATCCCCCGGGGGAGGAAATGGCAGCCCACTCCAGCATTCTTGCCTGGAGAATCCCACAGACACAGGAGCCTGGTGGGCTACGGTCCACGGGGTCACAGAGTCGGACACGACTGAGCGACCGACACTTTCACAAAGAGCTGTGCCATCCTCTGCAGACGACCCCAGATGCAGGGCCCGAAGGCCCATGGGTTAGGGTTAGCACGCAGAGGCAGGGTGGCTGTGCTTTACACAAAGCCCGTGTCAGTGGCTGTGGCTGGCTGGGCCTGGGTAGAACCCGAGCCCCGGCAGACCACAAGGGACATCGGTTTAGGTGACCCTTAATCTACTTAGCCTGGCTCCGAAGGAGCTGAGCCATTCAGACGCCTCGGGCCTGCAATTACGGGAAGGGAAGCTGAGGGAGCAAAAGGGCCCAGCTCGGAGACAGGTGAATGGAGCCACAGGTGGAGAGGGCAGGGAAGGCTGAGCACCGTGCCTGGAACTCCCGAGAGAGCTCACCGCGGCCTGGGGCTCCTGACCCAGGCCGCACTGCAGGCCCCATGCACGTGTGCGGGATCTCCTGATCGCTACACACACATCCTTGAGGGAGGGATATGCTCTCATTTTATTTTTTTGCACGTATGTGTGTGTGTGTATGTGTGCACGCACGCACGTCCACATGTGCCCATGTGTGCACTCGGTTGCTAAGACGTGTCTGACTCTCTGTGACCCCAATGACTGTAGCCCGCCAGGCTCCTCTGTCCATGGGATTCTCCAGGCAAGAATACTGGAGTGGGTTGCCATTTCCTCCTCCAGGGGATCCTCCCGACCCAGGGGTCGAATCTGCACCTCTGGCACGAGCAGGCAGATTCTTTTCCACTGAGCCTGGAAGCCCCTGTGGCTGTGTGCATACGTCTGTATACGGGTCCACATATATACACACCCATACGTGTAGACCCCAAGCTTGTTACGCGACGGACGGCACCAAGGCCCTTCCCTCAACGTTCCTGTGTCTGGCTGTGTCAGCTCTGGGCTGCGGCACGTGGACCCTCACCGCAGCACGAGATCTCTGTCCTGTCTAGCCGCCAGAGCACATGGGCTCAGCAGGTAGGGGGCACAGGCTCAGCTGCCCCAGGGCATGTGGGATCTGAGCTCCTCAACGAGGGATCAATCCCACGTCCCCCACATGGCAAGGTGGATTCTCGACCACTGGGCCACAGGGAAGCCGGGTTCTGAATGATGAACCAGCTTCGCACACTTAGGATAGGTCCCAACTGGCCATGGTGTATAGCCGTTTCTATACAGAGTTGGATTTTATTTGCTAATATTTTGCTAAACATTTTTGCATCTATGTTCATGAGTGATACTGGTCTATAGTTTTCTTTTCTTATTATATATCTTCACCCAGCCTGGGTATTAGGCTAATGCTGGCCTCAGAATGAGTTACAAAGTATTTTCTCTGCTTCTGTTCTCTGAAGGAGACCGGCAGGAATTAGTATAATTTCTTTCCTAATGGCAACCCACTCCAGTACTCTTACCTGGAAAATCCCATGGACGGAGGAGCCTGGTAGGCTGCAGTCCATGGGGTTGCTTAGAGTTGGACAGAACTGAGTAGCTTCACTTTCAGTTTTCACTTTCATGCATTGGAGAAGGAAACAGCAAACCACTCCAGTGTTCTTGCCTGGAGAATCCCAGGGACAGCGGAGCCTGGTGGGCTACCATCTATGGGGTCACACAGAGTTGGACATGACTGAAGTGACTTAGCAGCAGCAGCAACTGTTTCATAGAATTCACCAATAAGCCCATCTGGGCCAGGGGCTTTCTGTTTGAGAAGGTTACTAATTATTGGTTCAATTTCTTTAACAGAGGCCTAGTCAGATTGTCTGCTTCATCCTGGGTGACTTTTGGCAAACTGTGTCTTGCAGGGAATTTGTCCATTTAATCTAGGTTATAAGATTTGTGGGCAGAAAGTTGTACATAATATTCCTTCATTCTGCTTTCTATGTCCATGGCATCTGCAGTGATGTCCTTTCTTTCGTTTGTGATATTACCAATCTGTGTCTGTTTTTCTTGGTTAGCCGGTCTACAGGCTTGTCGATTTTATCAATCTATTCACAGAAACAGCTTTGGGTGTCAGTGATTTTTTCTCTACAGATTTCCTGGTTTTAATTTCACTGATCTCTGTGTTCATCCTTTTTCTTTTCTTCCACTTCCTCGCATGTTCTCTTCTTCCTCTAGTTCCCTAAGGTGGGAGCGATGACCGCTTTTAGATCTTCCTTCCTTCCTGATGCCCCTTCTGACACGATATATCCTATCACGCCCTCCTGCTAAGTCCCCACCTGAGCACTGCTCTCTGCGCCCACAAATTTTTAAGCTGTGCTTTCATTTTCACTCACTTCAAAATATTTGAAAATCCCTTTATTCTATTTTGAAATGTCTCTTAAGAGTTCTTCTTTGACTAGTGCTAGCTGTCACTGTGCTGTTTAAACTCTGAGTACTTTCTCCAAATATCTATCTCAGGGAATGTTCTATGTGGTTTTGAGAAGGTTTGATCTGCTGTTGGAACAGTTAGGCCATGGGTATCCATTCTATCCAGGAGAAGGCAATGGCACCCACTCCAGTGCTCTTGCCTGGAGAATCCCAGGGACGGGGGAGCCTGGTGGGCTGCCGTCTCTGGGGCTGCACAGAGTCGGACACGACGGACGCGACCCAGCAGCAGCAGCAGCAGCCGCCGCCTTTCCATCCAGCTGGTTGCTGATGATGCTGAGCTCAACTCTGTCCTCGCTGATTTTCTGTCTCTTGCACTCATCTATTTCTGAGAAACTGGTGCTGGAGTCTCCAACTATCAGAGTGGATTCATTTATTTCTCTTTTTAATTCTATTAGTTTTTGCCTCACATAGTTTGACACTATGTTGCTAGGCACATATGCCTTAAAAGTTACATCTTTTTAGAGAACTGACCCCCTTGCCATTATGTGATACCCTTCTTTATCTCTGATAATCTTTGAATTCTGCTTGTTTGACATTCATACAGCTGCTCCAGCTCGTTCAGTATACTGTCCTCCATCTCTGTACTTTAACTCTGTGTGTTTTACACCTGGAGAGGGCTTCTTGTAGACAAGGCACAGGCAGGCCTTGTTTCTTAATTCACTCTGCCATGCTCTGCCTTTCAGCCGGTGCATTCAGACCACTGACATTCAAAGTGATTACTGACACGCTTCGATTAACGCCTGTGTATCGGTCAGTGGTTTCCAACCGGTGCCCTTGTCTATTGTTCTTATCTCTGTCTTCTATTCTTTTCCTGCTTTCTAAGGTTCCAATGGAATGTCTCATTAATTCCATTTTCTCTCTTCCCTTAGCATAGCAGTTATGCTTCTTTTTCTTACTTTTAAATGGTTGTCCTTGCGCCTTATAGTCAAGAGCCCAAAGTAAAAAGCCAAGTTTGAGGTCCTCCCTCCAATTTCACTCTTGATTAGCCCTGAGCCTCACCTGGCCTTCTCCTCCGGTAAGTTTAAGGGCTGCGCTCGCCTTCTCTACGGCCACTTTGGACGAACACTCGGCAGCTCTCTCCTACGTGTTTCAGAGGCACCTAGCACCGCCACTCCGTTTCACAGTCCAGAAAACAGATCAGGAGAGCTTCTACATAGTCATGCCCTGAGCAGGAGCAGAGGGGGGCCCGGGAATCAGGCCACTGCTGTTTCCATTACAAGGCTGCCTCTGTTATTAGAATTAAAATTTTATTTTAAAAGAGTGGGGAGGAATTTCATTTAAAAGTAAACGCTTGAAGCAAAGAAAAGGAATTACAGCAATACTGTCATCAACGGGGCACAGCTAACCATTTCAGTAACACCAAAACCCAGACAAGAGAAGGGCAGGAGACGCACCTCTCCAAGGTGCTTCCCGCCTCCTGAGCTCGCAGTTTGACCCCTTTGCAGCCACCGGATGTGGGTCCTGGGAGAGTGAGTCCCTCAGTGTTGCTGAGGAATCCTTTTCTGACTTAATATCCAAGTGGCAGGCTTGAAGCTTACCTCACTCATTAAAAACAGAAGAACCCCATCCAGATCTGCTAAGAGTCATTGATGGCCTCAGTGTCCTGGGCTCTCCAGATGGTGCACAGTCACAAAATTTACCTTGTCTTCAAGTCACCAGACTTAGGGCAAGCCCTGTTCTCTAAAAATGGTTCCTATTCCAAGCCTGATCTCACAAACCTGAGTCACAGTGAAGATAAAGCATCGTGACGACGTTGGCTTCAGCGGGCATGCCTGGCCAGGCAGCACTCACTCCTCTTCCTCCAATAACCTCTCCCTAGATTCCCTTGGGCACCAGCCTCCCCCCAGTGCAGGGTGAGCATCAGTTCAGTTCAGTTCAGCCGCTCAGTCGTGTCTGACTCTGTGACCCCATGGACTGCAGCACGCCAGGCCTCCCTATCCATCACTGGAGTTCCCAGAGTCGGTAATGCCATCCAGCCATCTCATTCCCCTTCCGTCCCCTTCTCCGCCCATCTTCAATCTTTCCCAGCATCAGGGTCTTTTCAAATAAGTAAGTTCTTTGCATCAGGTGGCCAAAGCATTGGAATTTCAGCTTCAACATCAGTCCCTTCTAATGAACACCCAGGACTGATTTCCTTTAGAATGGACTGGTTGGATCTTCTTGCAGTCCAAAGGACTCTCAAAAGTCTTCTCTAACACCACAGTTCAAAAGCATTAATTCTTTGGCGCCCAGCTTTCTTTATAGTCCAACTCTTACATCCATACATAAGGTGAGCATAAGGCAAGAAAACGGATACCATCGCCCACTATAATTACTCGTCTGTAGGTAGATGGCAGTAAGACCCAAATTCTGGACTCGGAGGTCCGCTCTTATTCCCACTGGCTTTGACCATCAAGGATTCCTGCTGGGGTTGGGCAGCCATCTGCCTCCTGAGAATGGAGCCAACACGGGGAAGGAGAGCCCAGGGATGCTGAGTGAGGAATCACGACCGGCTGAGCAGGGCACAGCCTCTGTCTGCAGTGAGGCCTGTGCCTGAACACTCTAGCTGGGGAAACCGAGTAGATTTCTTTTTGCTCTTAAGTCACTCCAAGTCAAATTTTCTCTCGATTGCAAATTTAGTACTAACTGATACACTGATAATTCAAATGGAGAGGAAGATCACGTTTTCTCCCACTTCAAGAAAAGGGTCTGCCATGTAAATGGAGTTTACAGACAGAGCTGAAGAGAGAAAAGTGCTTTCACCAGATAAAAAGCACTGGAAAACCACAGACACCATTATTAATAATAACAAGAGAGTCTTCCCTACTCTTATTTGGGTGGAATGGCCTATAAACTCCTAGACTTGGCACCCATCTAGTAAGCATCTAGCAGAAAAGAGAAATCCTACAGGTTTATATATTGAAAAATATGGAAATTCAAAGAATGGCCCCAGCATAAGACTAGACAGAGAACTCAGTGAAAGAAAAGGACCATCAAAAATGAACAAATAGGGCTTAACCAAAAACAGGACCTTGAGGAAATAATACAGCTGGCCAAAAGACATGGGGAAGGGTGTCAACTTCAGCAAAGAGAAAAGAAAATCAAGGCAAAAATCTTTGCCAATTGGATCAGTAGGTATTTAAAAGATTGACTCCAATACAAAAGCTCCAATACTCTGGCCACCTGATGCAAAGAGCCTACTCATTGGAAGAGACCCTGATGCTAGGTAAAACTGAAGACAGGAGAAGAAGGGGTGACAGAGGATGAGATGGTTGGATGGCATCACCGACTCACTGAACGTAACTTTGCGCAAAACTCTGAGAGATGGTGAAGGGCAGGGAAGCCTGGCGTGCTGCAGCCCATGGGGTCGCAAAGAGCTGGACACGACTGAGCGAATGAACAAGACTCAGGGATGGCACAAGAGTCAACGCCTCGGCAGAACTTGGGGAAGCAGAGGGGCAAGAAATCTCTGTGTATATGTATATCTAAAAGGCCTATCTTTTTGGTCTAGCAATTCTGCTTTCAGAAGTTAATCGATACAATCCGCGGATGAAGCATCCAGGCCATGGTACAGAACAGGCCCTTCCAAATCTCACCCTCGCCTTACTGGCCCTGGGACACCAGGAAAGCGGCTCACCTCCATTCAGTTTCAGTTCTCATTCTTTTGTAAAATGGAGACGGATGAGTACCTCGGCTATTAAAAAAAGCACTTATGGGATGTTCCCTGGTGGTCCAGTGGTTGAGAACCTGCCTTCCAATGCAAGGGATGTGCGTTCAATCCCTGGTCGGGGAACTAAGATCCCACAGGCCATGGGGCAGCCCGCGAGCCTCAACTAGAAAGGCTGGTGAGCCGAAGCCAGCGAAAAACCCACGGGCCAGCACAGAGACCCAGCACAACCGAAATGTTTTTAAAAACTTCACTTATGTACTTTAAATTAGAAGACGCTTACTCCTTGGAAGAAAAGTTATGACCAACCTAGATAGCATATTCGAAAGCAGAGACATTACCTTGCCAACTAAGGTCCATCTAGTCGGCTATGGTTTTTCCTGTGGTCATGTATGGATGTGAGAGTTGGACCGTGAAGAAGGCTGAGCCCCGAAGAATTGATGCTTTTGAACTGTGGTGTTGGAGAAGACTCTTGAGAGTCCCTTGGACTGCAGGGAGATCCAACCAGTCCATTCTGAAGGAGATCAGCCCTGGGTGTTCTTTGGAAGGAATGATGCTAAAGCTGAAACTCCAGTACTTTGGCCACCTCATGCGAAGAGTTGACTCTTTGGAAAAGACTCTGATGCTGGGAGGGATTGGGGGCAGGAGGAGAAGGGGACGACAGAGGATGAGATGGCTGGATGGCATCACTGACTCGATGGACGTGAGTCTGAGTGAACTCTGGGAGATGGTGATGGACAGGGAGGCCTGGTGTGCTGCGATTCATGGGGTCACAAAGAGTCGGACACGACTGAGTGACTGAACTGAACTGAACTGAACTGAACTGAACTATGTACTTAGCTCAGTCCAGGCATACAGATGCCACAGCAGTTACCAGTGCTGGTGGACATGTCCCATCCACAGCCTCAGGACCAAGACTTCAGCCCCCCACCACCCCCGGAGCCAGGAGAGCTGCAGGAACAGCGCACGCCTGGTGCTTCCTCCAGGGGGGCTGCGGGGACAGCTCACACCTGGCGCCTCCTCCAGGAGGGCTGCGGGGACAGCTCACACCTGGCGCTCCTCCAGCACAGCCCGGGGCAGAGGGCCACCAGAGGACTGCACGGGCTGACCTCCCCGAGACCAAAGATGGCAGCTCTGCCAGGGTGCCTACGCTCGATCAGGCTGAGGCTAGACCTCAGGACTTCTTTGCTTAGCTCCTTCCTCACGCTGCCTCGCTCGCTCCTTCTCTCCCGAGAACACCTTCTTAGTAAGTCACTTTTACCCCAATTCCTCTCGGGCTCTACTTCTGCAAAATCCAGCCGAAGACTCAAATGTTACCCTTTTCATTTCCAGGCAAGGGGGCAAAAGTGTAGACCTCAGCCTGGCTAGAACATCAAGAAATGGGAACCAACATGAACATCCAAGAGCAAACAGATAAATGCGGACAAGGGCACGTGCATTATACGCATCATAAACGAGTGCTGCCTGTCAGTATCAACTGACGAGAAGATGCGCGGGGCACGTGTGCAGCAAACAGGCACCGCCGGGAAGAAAGGGAAGGGGGCGTGTTAGTCGCTCAGTCGTGTCCGGTTCTGTGTGACCCCCGTGGACTGCAGCCCACCAGGCTCCTCTGTCCATGGAATTCCCCAGGCAAGACGACTGGAGTGGGTTAACATTCCTTTCTCCAGGGGATCTTCCCGACCCAGGGATCAAAGCTGGGTCTCCTGCATTGCAGGCAGATTCTTTACCAGCTGAGCTACAAGGGAAACCCATACAGAATGACCCCTTTATAAATATAGTTTGTGTGGGTAGAGGGACATATCAAAAGATGTTCAACACTCATGTCCATAGAGGTGTTATTCACAATAGCCGAGAGGCAGAAGCAATTCAGTGAATGGATTAACAAACTTTATATATACAGCTACATACAATGGAATATCATTCACAGAGAAGTTCTGACACATGGGTGAAACCTGGAGACAGCACGCTGAAGTAGAATAAGCCAGACACAAACACAAAAGACAAACTGTATGATGCTATTCGTGTGAGGTACCCAGAGTAGTCAAGCTCACAGAGAGAGACTGTGGAATGGTGGTTGCCAGGGGGTTAGGGAGAGGGTGAAACGGAGAGCTGATGTCTAATGGGCATAGGGTCAGCTTTTGCAAGATGAACACGTTTTGGAAACTGCTTGTACAACAATGTGTATCTACTTACTGCCACTGAACTCTACACTTAAAACAGTTAACACAGGGACTTCCCAGGCGGTCCAGCGGTTAAGACTTTGCCTTCTAACTCAAGGTTCGATCCCTGGTCAGTGAGCTAAGACCCCCCACAGGCCTCATGGCCAAAAAACCAAAACCTAAGACAGAAGCAATATTGCCACAAGTTCAATGAAAGCTTTAAAAATGGCCCACATTAAAAAAAAAAAAAAGTTAAGATAGTGAATTTTATATTATGTGCATTTTGTCACAATTAAAAAATTTCTCATAAATGTTAATAACATGGAAATAAGGGTACCTTTATTGAGTCCTTTATATTCTTACTGTTTGACCATTCTATACAAGGATGTATTAACGTCATAATCAGAGAATACCAAAAAGCTATTTTAATTCTGGAAAAAGAAAAATACACTTCACAAAGATGGTATACTTCTACTATACTAGGCCAGTAACCCAAACAGCTTGGGTTTCTGGGCTTTTAGTGTGACTGTTTTTAATAGTGTAGAAATTTCACTGTGGCCCCTTGTGTTCTCAGCTTCCTTGCATTTCTTATCTCGCCGCCACAAAAACAGCTTAAAAGCCATCAACAGTCATTGTTCTGTGACTTACTAAAATGCCCAGGTGAATTCTATAAAAATGACTATTTAAAAAAAAGTCAAGATGCTTTAAAAAATTCCCCTTCCAGCTTTTCCTTGATTCATTTATTGAATAAATACTTCTTAAGCACTTAATAGACGCCTGGCAACGCAGAGAGCCTTGGGGACACAGTGGTGGCCAGGCTGCACTCCGCCCCCGGCTCCCCGAGCTCAGACCTCACCTGGGGGGTGCAGACACGAGACAGACGGTTGGCAGGGCTCCAGTGCTTCCACGCCAGGCTGTGCGTACACACGCATGCACGCTCGTGTGAGCACACACACGCACGTGCAGTCACTCATGCCGACTTTCGCACTCAATGACACTGATGTTATCAGCTAACCTAGAACCTTCCCAGATGGCGCGAGTGGCAAAGAACCCACCTGCAGTGCAGGAAACACAGGAGACCCGGGTTCAATCCCTGGGTCGGGAGGATCCCCTGGAGAAGGAAACGGCAGCCCACTCCAGTGTTCTTGCCTGGAGAATCCCAGGGACAGAGGAGCCTGGTGGGCTACAGTCCGTGAGGCAGCCAAAGAGTCGGACACGACTCAGCGACTGAGGATACCAGCTGCAGTTCTCTGGGCTTCTGGGGAAACTTCACAGCCCCCGCCAGGGATGGCTCTTGACTCCACTGACCGCAGCAGTCGGATCTGCTCAGCCTGAGATGCTGCCGTAATATCACACTGAAAGGACGGAAAATTCGTTCTTGCTCAAATCTAATTCCTCCCTACGCGCAGCAAGAGTCCTCTCTGTAGCACCACGCCCCGGAGGCCTAGTCACCTTGAATTATTTCCCCAAATGCACTTCGCAGAAGTTCTTTGATGCCTGTTCAGTCCCATCGCCTCACCTGGCTCAGCCCAACAAGGATCTTTGCTGCCCAGGGTCCAGTCTCATTTGAGGACCCACAGACCATCCAGCCTTCTCATCCCTTCCGCCACGTATTCCAGACTCTTCATCCAAACATCTTTCTGATCTCAGTCACCTTGAGTCCTGTCTCTTGTCCATATTTCCATAATATCTGCTGAATACAACCTTTAGCATGAACATAAACTGGGAAAAACACAGAACTTAAAAAAAGACCATCAGCATGGATTGAACCAGACGAAGAGTCGGTCAGCCAGCCCCTGCACTAACCCAAGACTGCCAGTCTCCTGGCAGTGAGCCCAGTTAGAGCCTGGGGTCCAGCGTCCCAGGCAGCCTCCCCTCCTCACGTCCCCAGACCCGTCCACACCCTGTGGTCATCGGAGCACCATGAGGGACGCAGAGGACAACAGCCGGTGCCTCCTCAAGGACACTCAAGGACGGAGCGGGGACGCAGTCCAGGCTTGGGGCCGGCTGAGGAGGCTTGGGGGCGGGGGGTGGGGGTTGGACGTCACTTTGTTAGCACTACCGGTGTGGGCTGCGGCTGAGATCAGTTTGGAGTTCCTTCTCGAGCATTCACGTCAGATTTGTGCTGATCCAGCCACACGCTCCCTGGGGCCCTCTGGGACTGGGAGTGCCCATCAATCTGTGGGCCAGATGGCTCGAGCCTTTGCAGCGTGGCTGGGCAGGAGACAGTGGTGCTATGAGGGCCCATGGGGATTACGGGGCAAAGCATCTAATCCACTGGCTATCCCCATCCCGGGAGGAAGGCAAGGAGAGCGGACCACAGCGCTGCTGGCAAGACCACAGATACACACGCTGATGCAGCCTGCCGCACCAAGAGCCACACACTCCCTGTGTCCACACCCACAGACGGGCCCCGTCAGCGGTGCCACCTTGGCCTCATGTCTTGCTATGGCCAGCTCGGCGTTCAGTTCAGTTCAGTTCAGTTGCTCAGTCGTGTCCGACTCTTTGTGACCCCATGAATCGCAGCATGCCAGGCCTCCCTGCACGGCTTTAGGAAACAGCAAACCAGCAGAGACCAAGAGGGCTTCCCAGGAGGCGCTCGTGGTCAAGAACCACCTGCCAGCACAGGAGACGCGAGAGACGTGGGTGCAGGAAGATCCCCTGGAGTAGGCAGTGGCAGCCCACGCCAGTATTCTTGCCTGGAGAATCCCATGGACAGAGGAGCCTGGAGGGCTGCAGTCCACAGGGTTGCAAAGAGTCAGACACGACCGAGCGACTGAACAGCAAGCAGCAGAGACTGAGAAAGTGACCGCAAACTGGGGCAGTGGCTTTCCTCCGGTGGTTGGGAACCCTCCTGCCATGACGTGATTCGGCCTGGAATAGCTTCCTCCAGGATGGCATGGAGAGACGCCCCGCTGTCCCCATCATCCCAGCTGAGGTCCAGCCAAAGCCGCATGGAACAGAGGTGACCCACCGTGCTGAGCCCAGCATGAACTGCCAGGGCCAGAATGACGAGCGAAGAGACGACTGTTCTTGTGAGTCACTTAGTTTAGGGTGTTTGTTATGCAGCAGAAGCTAAATGATACAAAGACCTCCACGATGCAACCCGCTCAGCAAACCGTGATTCCAAGACTGTGATGCAAATTCAAGAGGGGGCTTTCCACGGGGACTCTTGTGGACGCCTAACACAGATGAAGGAAAGCAGCAACAGCAACCCTGACACCTTCTGCCTCGAGCGGTGACTCGGGGAGCTCACAGGACAAAAGTGCCTCGGTGCAATTTTGCTGAATAAATGAATGAACGAATCAATAAGAAAAGGAGGGAGGAGGAGGAGGGAGGGTCAGTTAAACCCAGACTCAAGAGCAACCGACAGCCACCCCTGGAACCGGCTCAGTGATGCAAGGTCTGGTGATGGCCAGTGCAATCCTCAGACACGTGTCAGGAGGCGAGGGTCCCAGGAGACTGCACGGGCACTGACATCTATCTCCTGTCTCCCCGCCTTCCTTCCACCTCAGGGAGCCAGGAGGAAACCTAGACACCCTGGAGAGGATCTTTCAGGAGCCATCAGGCAGTAACTGTATCCTCTTAAAGGCACATGCCCTGTTAGGTAGCTCAAAATGTCACTCCAGAGAAAGGCAAGCTTCCGCGGGAGGTAGAGAACGAGGGTCCCATAGGAAGCCCTCACTGTTCTGATTGCTTCTGGGAGGCACACCAAATCCTGACACTTCTCTGCCTCTCTCTGTGGGATCAGAAGCGGTGGTAAAGCAAGAGTCTGGTCACTCTGCTTGGACAGTGTGGTGCATCTCTTTCCACCTGAGTCCTCTGCACACCGTGTCACCATTCGCCCCATGTTCCCCTCATGCTCTGAGTTTAACTGATTGCTGTCGCTCAGTCGCGTCCAACTCTTTGTGACCCCATGGACTGCAGCACACCAGGCCTCCCTGTCCATCACCAACTTCCAGAGCTTAATCAAACTCCTGCCCATCGAGTCGGTGATGCCATCCAACCGTCCCACCCTCTGTCGCCCCCCCTTCTCCTCTTGCCCTCAGTCTTTCCTGGGACCAGGGTCTTTTCCAATGAGATGAGAACATCTTCTATCCCCCAAGCTTCTTGGGAGCACAAACCAGGTCTTAACTAACCCTCCCTCCTCCCCTCCCCCCTTCCCCCTCCTCCCCCTCCTCCCCTTCCTCCTCCTCCCCCTCCTCCCTTCCTCCCCCCTTCTCCTCCCCTTCCTTCTCCCCCTCCTCCCTTCCCCCTCCTCCCCCTCCTCCCCTTTCCCCTCCTCCCCCTCCTCCCTTCCCCCTCCTCCCTTCCCCCTCCTCCCCCTCCTCCCCCTCCTCCCCCTCCTCCTCCTCCTCCCCTTCCTCCTCCTCCCCCTCCCCCCTTCCCCCTCCTCCCCTTCCTCCTCCCCTTCCTCCTCCTCCTCCCTCCCCCTTCCTCCTCCCCCTCCTCCCCTTCCCCCTCCTCCCCCTCCTCCCTTCCCCCTCCTCCCCCTCCTCCCTTCCCCCTCCTCCCCCTCCTCCCTTCCCCCTCCTCCCCCTCCTCCCCCTCCTCCCCTCCCCCTCCTCCCCCTCCTCCCTTCCTCCCCTCCCCCCTTCCTCCTCCCCCTCCTCCCCTTCCTCCTCCTCCCCTCCCTCCTCCCCCTCCTCCCCTCCCTCCTCCCCCTCCTCCCCCTCCTCCCCCTCCCCTTCCTCCCATTCTCATGGGTTCCTCTACTCAGCAAGTGATTATTAAAGGGCCAGAGCCAGGCACACTGTCGGGGAACAGCCCCCAGGCCAGAGGCAGAAGGTCGAGAGATAATGATAAATGCTAATCCCAAGAAACAGATGTAGAAAACAAACTCATGGTTACTGGGGGTGAGGGGGAGCGAGAGACAAGCTGAAGGCGTGAACACTGTATGCCAAGCAGATAACTGGGAAGGACTCTGCACAGCACAGGGAACTCTGCTCCGCGGTCTGTAACGACCTACATGGGAACAGGCTCTCAAAAGAGCGGCCGCGTGTGTACGCATAACCGCCTCACGCTGCTGCGCCCCTGAAAGCAGCGCAGCCCTGCAAACCAGCCAACGAGACCGAGAGACAAGAAAGCCTAAGCTCAGCTGACAGCCGCGGAGGCCCGCCACCTGCCGGGCACTGCTCCAAGGGTTTCAAACACACACTCACTTAGACCTGCACCAACCACTCTGTATCCTCATATGCCGACAAGGACACTGACGCCCACGCAGAGGGCGTGTAGCGTGCCCGTGGCAGCAGCCAGGTAGTGGCAGAGCTGACAGCACAAGCCCGCACCCCGATCGCTTTGCTGCAGACAGCGCCCTGGGAGGCTGACCCGGGGCGTTTGCGTTTCATTTCGATGGTGAAAGTGACTGCCCAGGTTTAGGGCGAAGGCTGGAGTGGAGACTCGAGACAGACAGCCAGGCCAGGGGAGCGGCTCGCAAAGCCCGGGGAGGGGCAGATGCCCCAACAACAGGAAGGGGGCGAGGGCTCCGGGAAGGCTGGATCCGAGCGTGGCGTCTGAACCAAGGTCGGACCCGGAGACGATTCCGAGGTTCGTGACTTTGGATGCTGGGCTGAAGGGAGGAACCTACCAGCACAGAAACACTCAAGAGGCGGAACGACAGCAACAAGAGGCAGAACAGGTTCGGAAGGCACGTCAAGGTGTCCCAGCGAAAACAATTTACTCGAGCCAGGAAATGAGGATCTCATACTGACAGTGAATGACGCCCCAAACCCTAGATAACCCCCAGACTCGAGGACTTGCAGAGCTCAGCGTGCAGCATGAACGCTCACGACTACGATCCATTTCGGCAAAGGATACAAAGTGCACTCAGCGAAGAGCAAAGGCACAGTGGGGAGAAGTCCTGGGGGAACCGCGCACGGGCTTGCCAGAGTCGCCTCCCAGGGCCGCCCAGGGCTTCCACGGGCGCCTGCGCGCACAGGCTCCCCCTGCCTGGCTCGCACCAAACTTCCAGATTCCCTCCATCAGCACACTGCTTATGCAGCTTAGGATACATGATCAGTCTCTGCAGACCTCCCCAGCTCCGAGTCTTCAGGCACCAGCCAAGGGCGAGCCCTTTCTCCTCCCTTCCCCTCCCTTCCCCTCCCTCCTTCCGGCTGTACTGGGTCTGCCTTGCTGCCTCCGGGTTGTCTCCAGTCGTGGGCTCAGTGGCCCTGCGGCGTCTGGGATCTTAATTCTCTGACCTGGGATTGAACCCACGCCCCCTGCACTGGAAGGAAGATTCTTAACCGCTGGACCACCATGCAAGTCCGCAAGCAAGGCTTTCTAAGAAGAGGCCAGATAGGTTAATTTTTTTCTGTTCAAAAGGACAACAAATATTTGAGTTTTGTACAGGCAATGTTTTATTTACACACTAGGGAATTCTTGAACAATGTTCAGATTATAAAGCTTAAGCCAGCCCTTTCCTCAGACCTGAATATAACACCCAAAACAAACGGCAAACACAAAGCACCAGGCAGGGCGAGCAGGTCCCGAGGCTGCCCCCAGTCCCCTCACTGTCCAGTTGGAGCGCAGGCTCGGAGACGACCCGCTGCATTTCATTATTAAGGAAAGCAAACACGAGGTCTGCTGCAGAATCAAACACAATTAAAACTTTAATTAACTGAAACCCAGCTAGCCCCCATCATCAAATAAAAACATTTGCAGGCAGCGGGGAGGGCAGAGGAGAGAGATTATTTTCCCTTTGAAGGGAAAGGGGCAAGCCAGACGCTCCGGTCAGGGGTTCATTCAAAGCAATCACTTCCTGCGGCTTCTCCAGGGTGGACACAAATTTCACACAATAGTTACACACGGAAGGCTGAAGGGCAGACTGCCACACCCTCCAAGACGTCAAGAATTTGTCTAGCATTTTCTAACTACTGGCAGAAAATAGATACACAGGCAAGGTTTTAACAATGGAAATTCAAACACAAGGCGCGGCAGTTAAGGTCTGTAACCGAGATGCCCAGGTTTCCCACACTCTGCATTAACTCGGGTTCCGGGGTGTGAAGAGTCTCTCCAGCGGTTCCTTCCGCATCGCCCAGACACTGCTCCCCACGCTGCAGATGGAAGCCTCTGTGACTGAGCTGATCCCCATCATCATGCAAGAATTGGACCCAAGGGACCTTCGGACTCCACGGAAATGAAGGTCTGGTGGTTAAGACTCTGCACACCCGACGCAGGGGGCATGGGGTCGATTCCTGGTCGGGGAACCAAGATCCTGCACGCTGCAGCCAAAAGTTAAAATAACGAAGCATTCTTAAAAAAAAAACAGAAGCTAGACCCAGGTTTTATCAGCAGGGAAACAAATCCCTCATGGGTCTCCCTGCTCATACCCAGCTCAGTTCAGTTCAGTTCAGTCATTCAGTCATGTTCAACTCTTTGTGACCCCATAGACTGCAGCATGCCAGGCCTCCCTGTCCATCATTGACTCCCAGGGTCCACCCAAACCCATGTCCATTGAGTCAGTGATGCCATCCAACCATCTCATCCTCTTCTCCTCCCACCCTCAATCTTTCCCAGTATCAAGGTCTTTCTTTTCTAAGGAGTCAGCTCTTCACATCAGGTGGCCAAAGTATTGGAGTTTCAGCTCACACCTAGGGGCACAGGAAAGCCTGCTCTCCTAGTAACAAAGAGCTGCCTCACCTCAGTCAGCGTTCCAGGTGAAACAGGAAGGCCGACGGTCTGAGGAAGAAGACGCTGACTACGATGCAGGCACCTGGGCCAAGAGCCAAACGAACACACCCCAGGATGCATCTGAGGCAAAAAAGACTGAAGCATTAGGAGAACAGGGGTGACAGCTAGAAAAGCCACCCTGAGGATGCAGAGTGCACCGGCCTCACTCCGTCCGAGTCCCAGCCAAAGCTGCCGAGTTCTAGGAATGACATCACTCACAGGGCAGCTGGACTGAGGCGCAAAGTTACTTCTTCTCCGAGTTCAAGAGAGAAGCTGCGTTCTGATCACACTACCCACCCACGTCCCAGACTCTGGCTTTAAGACGGGTCAAGTAAGAACGCGCTTTCAAGGGAGGCTGTCTCTGTATGCTCGTAATAGAACGGGCGTTCAGTTTTGTTTGTTTGGAATATTTTTAATTTAATATAATTTAAAATTATATTTCAACTTTATACTACAATATAGTAATATATCTAAAAATTAGTATTTTTATTTCCATTCCTGACCTTAGCCAAAAAAAAAAAAAAGAAAAAAACCAAGGAGCCCAGTAAGTACAAATATAGGTCACTGACTGCAGTGTCTGAAGAACCCCAGGACATCCACCTACAACTCCAAGGCCTAAACTGGGTTGTCTCACTGCCTTGAAGAAAACCGATAAACTATTTCTGGAACAAAAGCAAGAAGCTTTTAGGTCCTAGCGTCTCACGGCAAAGCCTCTTACCCACTCCTGACTCTCCTGGCCCCGAGACCGCAGCCCCCTCCGGGTAATCTGGGGGCTGCCTGCGCCACGGCGTGGGTGGAGGGGCGTGCTGGGGCTCGGGACCGTGACGGCCCAGTTCCTCCAGGGCAACCGGCAACAATCAGCAGGAGGCATTGTCTTTAACCTCACAGCTTGACCAGTCAGGCCTCGTCATGCCAGAGAAACACCGAATTCTAGAAAAGGGCGGCTTGCTTCTCCCATAGAATCAGATGGCCCCATTCACCCCTGAACACGCAGGCGTCAAACACCCACTCTGGGCCAGATGCTCAGTCTGAAGGTGGGGGGAGCCACGCGGTGCAAGACAGAGGTGGTTCCTTCCTCACACAACTCAGAGTGGACACACAGGGCTGTGAGGTGTAAAAGCCGGGGAGATGGAGCTCAGGTCACTCGAGGACACAGTGCCCTAGTCTGCAGTGGGTATGGAAGGCAAATAAATGCAGGGAATAATGTAGAGGCGTAGGAAAAAGATGAAGAATATTTGGTAAGGGTGAAGGGAGGGGACTAGGAAAGACGTCAGGAGCCAGCAACACAGACAGCCTCTGGAAGGAGTTGTCGGGGGCAAGGAGGAGGCCGAGCAGGAGGCATCAGAAGCTCCCCCAGTTAGACAGTCACTCACCCATCCATTCATTCATCCATCCATCCATCCATTCATTCATCTATCCAGCCATCCATTCATTCACTCACTCATCCATCCATCCATTCACTCATCCATCCAGCCAGCCATTCACTCACTCATCCATCCATCCACCCACACATCCATCCATCCATCATTCATTCATCTATCCAGCCATCCATCCATCCACCCACACATCCATCCATTCACTCATCCATCCATCTACTCACATCAATCCATCCAATCATCCATTCCTTCAATCATTCATCTATCCATTCATCCATCCACCCATTCCTTCAATCGTCCATTCATTCATTCTTCATTCATTCCACCAATCATCCATCCATTCATTCATCCATCCATCCATCCATCCCTTCAATCATCCATCCATCCATCTATCCATCCACCCATTCCTTCAATCATTCATCCATCCATCCATTCCGTCAATCATCCACCCATCCATTCACTCACTCATCCATCATCCATTCACCCAGCCACCCATCCATCCATTCATCCATCCATCCATCCATTCATTCACTCACTCATCAATCCATTCACCCACCCATTCCTTCAATCATCCATCCACCCATCCGTCCATTCACTCATCCATCCATTCATCCATTCCTTGGTTCATTAAAAACCATGTATCTCATGCTGTCTGGGGGCTGAGCACTATTCCAGACCTTGAGGATATAGTGTGAACAAAAGAAAGTCCAACTGTCAAGGGAACACGTATACAGATAAATGCATATAAGGCAGGTAAGGAAAAGAGCTGAGGAGAAAAAGGAAGAAGGGCAGGGGGAACAGGGAATGGCAGTGCTTGCTGCGCGTGGGTGCACACCTGTGCTACTTTTGACGGAGCAGCGAGGCAAACCATCTTTGAGAAGGTGGCATCTGAGTAAAGACCTGGACGGGGAGAGACCAGATGCAACGGCACCTACACGCAGAAGGAAGGAGCACAGGGCGGCAGAAGGGGCCGCTCCTGGCCGGGAGCACAGGCGGGTGTGTGTGGGGGGGTGGGGTGTGCAAACCCTGCGCCGAAGCACCAGGGGCCAAACTGTGGCTGTCACTCACGCGTGCGGTGACCTCGGCTCTGCTCTAGAAACAGGTTAGGAGCCCGGGGTCCGAGCGGGCGCCCCTTCTAGCTCGCTCCCTCAGTTTCCTCACGGTGCCCTTGGCAGCTCCCAGTGAAAGTGAAAGTCGCTCAGTCGTGTCTGACTCTTTGCGACCCCATGGACTTTGCGAGTCCATGGAATTCTCCAGGCCAGAATACTGGAGTGGGTAGCCTTTCCCTTCTCCAGGGGATCTTCCTGACCCAGGGATCCAACCCAGGTCTCCCGCATTGCAGGCGCATTCTTTACCAGCTGAGCCACCAGGGAAGCCCCAAGATGCAACTTAATGTGGTTTTTCAACCTGCCGCCAACATCATAAAAACATCTGGTGGCGAGCCCTCAGCACATGCCATGTGCGAGCATTCAAGACTAAAAAGAAGGCAGAACGAAGCGTCTCCACCCAATTCCCAACTTGGCTAATCTCAGCAGTATCCAAGTAACAACCCCAAAGTGAGCTGACCGATGGATGGCAAAGAAACCTGTGACGCTTTCTGCTTTTTCAGTTGGCTAAATCAGTTCCATTCCAGAAGAGATGCTATTAGCACTTTCAGAGAGGTGGGGGACATTTCTCTCATTTCACACAGAAAATGCTATCTATCCTTTTGAAATATTTATCACTAACCAGACTGCTAGGAGCATGAAGATAACCATAACCTTAACATGATGATTTGGTTCGAAACATCCAGAAAGTGAGAGAGAAAGAGAGAGAGCGAGAATATATGCACGTACAAACCCACATCTCTACTAGTTTAAGGCAAAGTAGTGGGAAAAATAAAGCTACGGTGCAATGAGTGGTAAGATAAAAAGAGAGTTAACTTTTGGGGAGAAAACATGGGAACATAGAGATTAACAGCATTCAGTCCAGGGCTAAAAGCTACTTAACTTTTCCCCTTGATCTCTCAACCAGAGGGAGGCACAGAGACCCACATGCACGGGTCCCTGGAGACCACACAAGGGTGGTCAATGAGGCAAAGGGGACAGCAAGACCTTCTGGCACTTAGGAGCCAGCGCCCAGCACCAGAGCTGCACGAAGGCCAGGGACAACGCTGAGCAGCACAGACGCCAGCCCCACGTTGCTTAAATCCGAAAGTGCACGTGACCAGCATCTGTGCGGATTCCGACCTGGAAGGTCTGGGCTGATGTCTGAGAGCCTGCGATTCTCACGAGCTCCCAGGACATGGACAGACC
This sequence comes from Capricornis sumatraensis, assembly GCF_032405125.1. Classification (NCBI taxonomy): domain Eukaryota; kingdom Metazoa; phylum Chordata; class Mammalia; order Artiodactyla; family Bovidae; genus Capricornis; species Capricornis sumatraensis. Next base: position 2,126,276 of record NC_091070.1, on the reverse strand, counting down.
ACTAGTCCTGTAGCCTGGCAAGGCCCTGGCGCTGCACAGTCAATGCACTCGTCACTCATCATGGGAGGGGTTCACACTCTAATTCAAATGAAATGAAACATTCAGCTCCTCAGTCAATCGGGCCAGCGCTCGATGCCATCCTTGGCTACAGTCTGTGCCTGGGACAGCGTGGATCACAGACGGCGGGGCTCCCTCCCAGGAATGAGTACTTCCTGCACTGATGCGGTAGCCTCAAACAGAGCACCATATTGAAGATTCCCGAAAGCACCAAGGAACTGAGGTTATAGGGGCCCTTTCTCCCACTGGCCCCGTTTCTGCACAAGTAAGAGGTAAACCGTTCAAGAAGGAGAGAGTGGAGAAGACACCACTAGAAGGGAAAAGAATCGTCAACAGATACATGTACTTCACATCTCACACATGCACTTCACATCTCACACATGCACTTCACATCTCACATGTACTTCACATCTCTCACATGCACTTCACATCTCTCACATGTATGTCACATCTCACACATGCACTTCACATCTCTCACATGTATTTCACATCTCTCACATGCACTTCACATCTCTCACATGTATTTCACATCTCTCACATGCACTTCACATCTCTCACATGCACTTCACATCTCTCACATGTATGTCACATCTCTCACATGCACTTCACATCTCTCACATGCACTTCACTTCTCACACATGCACTTCACATCTCTCACATGTATTTCACATCTCTCACATGCACTTCACATCTCTCACATGCACTTCACATCTCTCACATGTATGTCACATCTCTCACATGTATTTCACATCTCTCACATGCACTTCACATCTCACACATGTACTTCACATCTCACACATGCACTTCACATCTCTCACATGTATGTCACATCTCTCACATGTATTTCACATCTCACACATGCACTTCACATCTCTCACATGCACTTCACATCTCACACATGCACTTCACATCTCTCACATGTATGTCACATCTCTCACATGCACTTCACATCTCCTGACCTGCACATCGGTCACCACCCTCTCCCCCACTCTGGATCGTGGGTGTCACCGGCCCAGCTTCACAGATCCATGAAGAGACAACAGTAGTTAATCTGCCTTGCCCCGTGCAAGAGCGAGGGACAAGTGGCTCTGTGCACGGTGGGAGCGCCTCCCCCACCTGTCCTCGGGGGCGGTGTGAGGGGCACTGGGCATTTCCTGGGCCTCGTGGGGACCAGGCTCAGCCTGGGCCCTGGCAAGTTAGGCCCCGGAGCTGTAATTCTTGAAGACAGGTGTGGTCATGTCAACACTGGAAGAGCAGCACCATCCAGACGTTATCTGAGGAGACTTAGACACACGGTCATAGAGACCCTCAGATCCAGAAAGCAATGATCAAAAGGAACACCCGTTAGTATCTATCCCATGCATCTTAACTTACCAACTATTTACCAAACACTTATCATGTACCAGGCAATACTGGAGGTAAAGAGTGAGTAAAACTCTAGGTTCCTGCCCTTCCAGAACCGACACCTTTTTCTCCAGATGCTCTTGACAGAAAAGGCCTCTCTTAACATTTACATATTCTATTAGTTCAGTTCAGTCGCTCAGTCGTGTCCAACTCTTGCGACCCCATGGACGGCAGCACACCAGGCCTCCCTGTCCATCACCAACTCCTGGAGCTTGCTCAAACTCATGTCCATTGAGTTGGTGATGCCATACAACCATCTCATCCTCTGTCGTCCCCTTCTCCTCCCACCTTCAATCTTTCCCAGCATCAGGGTCTTTTCCAATGAGTCAACTCTTCGCATAAGGTGGCCAAAGTATTAGAGCTTCAGCCTCAGCATCAGTCCTTCCAATGAATATTCAGGACTGATTTCCTTTAGGATGGACTGGTTGGATCTCCTTGCAGTCCAACGGACTCTCACGCGTCTTCTCCAACACCACAGTTCAAAAGCATCAATTCTTCAGCGCTCAGCTTTATTTATAGTCCAACTTTCACATCCATACATGACCACTGGAAAAACCATAGTTTTGACTAAATGGACCTTTGTTGGCAAAGTAACGTCTCTGCTTTTTAATATGCTGTCTAGGTTGGGCATAACTTTCCTTCCAAGAAGTAAGCGTCTTTTAATTTCATGGCTGCAGTCACCATCTGCAGTGATTTTGGAGCCCCCCAAAATAAAGTCTGCCACTGTTTCCCCAGCTATTCGCCATGAAGTGATGGGACGGGATGCCATGATCTTAGTTTTCTGAATGTTGTGTTTTAAGCCAACTGTTTCACTCTCATCTTTCACTTTCATCAAGAGGCTCTTTAGCTTCTCTTCACTTTCTGCCATAAGGGTGCTATCATCTGATATTTCTCCCAGCAATCTTGATTCCAGCTTGTGGTTCTTCCAGCCCAGAGTTTCTCATGATGTACTCTGCATAGAAGTTAAATAAGCAGGGTGACAATATACAGCCCTGATGTACTCCTTTTCCTATTTGAAACCAGTCTGTTGTTCCATGTCCAGTTCTAACTGTTGCTTCCTGACTTGCATACAGGTTTCTCAAGAGGCAGGTCAGGTGGTCTGGTATTCCCATCTCTCTCAGAGTTTTCCACAGTTGATTGTGATCCACACAGTCAAAGGCTTTGGCATAGTCAATAAAGCAGAAATAGATGTTTTTCTGGAACTCTCTTGCTTTTTCCATGATCCAGCAGATGTTGGCAATTTGATCTCTGGTTCCTTTGCCTTTTCTAAAACCAGTTGAACATCAGGGAGTTCACGGTTCACATACTGCTAAAGCCTGGCTTGGAGAATTTTGAGCATTACTTTACTCAATGCATGTGAGATGAGTGCAATTGTGCGGTAGTTTGAGCATCCTTTGACATTGCCTTTCTTTGGGATTGGAATGAAAACTGACCTTTTCCAGTCCTGTGGCCACTGCTGAGTTTTCCAAATTTGGTGGCATATTGAGTGCAGCACTTTCACAGCATCATCTTTCAGGATTTGAAATAGCTCCACTGGAATTCCATCACCTCCACTAGCTTTCTTCATAGTGATGCTTCCTAAAGCCCACTTGACGTCACATTCCAGGATGTCTGGTTCCAGGTCAGTGATCACACCATCGTGGTTATCTGGGTCGTGAAGATCTTTTTCTGTACCGTTCTTCTGTGTATTCTCTTGACACCTCTTCTTAATATCTTCTGCTTCTGTTAGGTCCAGACCATTTCTGTCCTTTACTGTATTCATCTTTGCATGAAATGTTCCCTTGATATCTCTAATTTTCTTGAAGTGATCTCTAGTCTTTCCCATTCTATTGTTTTCCTCTATTTCTTTGCATTGATCACTGAGGAAGGCTTTCTTATCTCTCCTTGCTATTCTTTGGAACTCTGCATTCAAATGGGTATATCTTTCCTTTTCTCCTTTGCCTTTCACTTTTCTTCTTTTCTCAGCTATTTGTAAGCCCTCCTCAGACAGCCATTTTGCCTTTTTTCCTCTTTTTCTTGGGGATGCATTTGATCCCTGCCTCCTCTACAATGTTATCAACCTCTATCCATAGTTCTTCAGGCACTCTGTCTATCATATCTAAGCCCTTAATCTATTTCTCCCTTCTGAATTTGGCAATAAGGAGTTCATGATCTGAGCCACAGTCAGCTCCCGGTCTTGTTTTTGCTGACTGTATAGAACTTCTCCATCTTTGGCTGCAAAGAATATAATCAATCTGATTTCGGTGTTGACCATCTGGTGATGTCCATGTGTAGAGTCTTCTCTGGTGCTGTTGGAAGAGGGTGTTTGCTATGACCAGTGCATTCTCTTGGCACAACTCTATTAGCCTTTGCCCTGCTTCATTTTGTACTGCAAGGCCAAACTTGCCTGTTACTCCAGGTATCTTTTGACTTCCTACTTTTGCATTCCAGTCCCCTGTGATGAAAAGGACATCTTTTTTGGTGCTAGTTCTAGAAGGTCTTGTAGGTCCTCACAGAACCGTTCAACCTCAGCATTAGTGGTTGAGGCACGGGCGTGGATCACTGTGACACTGAATGGTGCTAAAGGAGCATGGGCGTGGATCACTGAGATACTGAATGGTGCTGAAGGGGCACGGGCGTGGATCACTGAGACACTGAATGGTGCTGAAGGGGCATGGGCGTGGATCACTGAGACACTGAATGGTGCTGAAGGGGCATGGGCGTGGATCACTGCGACACTGAACGGTGCTGAATCCACTGATTTTACAACTGCAGCGTTCACTCTTGCCATCTCCTGTTTGACCGCCTCCAAGTTACCTTGATTCATGGACCTAACATTCCAGGTTCCTATGCAATATTTTTCTTTATAGCATCGGACGTCACTTCCGTCACCAGCCACATCCACAACTGGGCACTGTTTCGCTTTGGTTCGGGCTCTTCGTTCCTCCTGGACCTCTCTCTCCGCTCTTCTCCAGTAACATACTGGGCACCTACCTCCCCGGGGCGTTCATCTTTCAGTGTCATCTCTTTTTTTCGCCTTTTCACACCTATTTTGTTTGCGCCCTCCGAGCATCTCTGGCAGGGATGAGGTTTCATTCTAAATATCATTTTGCCCCTCCTACCATCTTGTCAGGGCTTCTCCTTTGCCTTTGGACGTGGGGTGTCTTTTCTTGGTAGGATCCAGCATCTTCCTGCCAATGGCTGTTCAGCGGTTAGCTGCAACCCTGGAGTTCTCGCAGGAGAGGATGAGCACACGTCTTTCTACTCTGCCACCTTGTTTCTGAGCAATCCCTCATTTCAACTCTCAGTTCTTAAAAAAATGCTACAGGGTGAGGAATGAATAAGACCCATGCATATTTTTAATCTCCGGAGTTACACAGCCTTTCACTTGTTGTTAAATCTCGTTTCTTCTGGCTGTGCCGGGTCCCTGTTGCTGCGCGGGCTTTCTCGAGCTACGGCGAGCGGGGGCCATGCTCTAGCTGCGGTGCTTGGGGGTCACCGTGCAGCGGCTTCTCCTGTTGCAGAGCACGGGCTCTAGGGCGCGTCAGCGGCAGGAGCTGGGGCCCGTGGGCTCTGCAGCTGCAGTTCCCCGGGCTCGAGCACACAGGGAGCCGCTGTGGCTGACGGGCTGAGCTGCTCGGGGCCACGTGGGCTCTTCCCGGACCAGGGAGCAAACCCACATCTCCTAAACCAGGAGGTAGACTCTTCACTGAGCCACCAGGGAAGCCCTGCACAGCCTCGTAACTTTGCTCCACGCACCGCCCTGAGAAGGACCACGACTAACCGGACACACAGGCTCACTTCGCCACGCCCGGCCCTCTCGAGCGGCCGGGAAAGTCGCCCCGAGCGGCACGCACACTCGCAGGCGCACTGGGCTTGACTCAGAAGTAATGAATTTTCTGATAGAAAATTGATCTCTCTGGTTCCCACAACACAGGTTCTGTCAAGAGAGCAAACAAACAGGGCTGTAATAATTAACTGAGAAGAAAGCAGCTAATTAAACTTTTACACTAGTGCACAGAATGGCCAGAAATAGTAAACACTGCTTAGAAAAAAGACTCGGAGCTGCGAACCAGCTGAGCTCTACGTCCCTCCAGATAACCAGGAGCCACAGCAATCGCTCTTCAGTAGGTACACACAGCTTCATCTCATTTTCTAACCCAAGTAAATGCATAAAGCAGAAAGACTCTAGAGAATGGTGACATGTTTAAGCACTTACCATTTGGTCCAGTTCTACCAACTGCTTATGGAGTGCTTCCCAGCTCCTGACACTGCGATCCATCCACTCACTACACCTACGCTCACCAGTGTCTAATGAACACACAGCCCGCCCTGGGCTGCAGGGTCTTTCCAGGTGGTTAAATACAATCGAGCTTCTGGAAGACGATTACAGTCTTTTGAGTACACAGGTACACAAGGACCACAGTATAGCGCAATATCTGCCAGGCGTCATCCAGGTGACCCAGGAAATTTACTCTGATGTGTGGTGAGAGCTCAAGAGGTGGTTTCTTGGAGAAAATGAGATTTTACCTGTAAGACTATAACTGAAAGGTATATATGCAGAGTTGTCTTGGACAAAGAAAAGCCTGCTCTGAATATTTCTCTCCCATTGTATATGCCAAGAGATATTATCCTTGACTGGGTACCCCTTGCTGGGAGCTTGGCTACAGCACCTTTGAGCTGACCTACCCTGGAACGCTGGAGATGGAGCTTATACGAACTAGAAACGACAGGTGTGGAGACAAGGCTTAAACTGGACAGGAAATGTATCCACGGCTTCGGATGCATGGGCACCCTGAATCTAGGCTCTCCCCCACCCACCTCCAAAAACAAGCCCTGTGGAAAGAAGCCTTCTGAAATTGAAGGGTCTGTTTAGATAAAGATAGCATCTTGCTTATGGAGCTTCAGGGCAAGACTTGTGTTTTGATCTTTCAGACTTCTGGTTTACCCCTTATGTGGGGCTAATGCTGAAAGGCCTCTGACCTCACCGGACTTGTGCAGGTCTCCCCACCAGGCACAAGTGAGCAGGGAACCCGTTGTAAACACACACAATAGAGCCTAAAACATAAGAGTATTTAATAATTCTAATACAATTATTACTATAATAAGCATGGACTGCTGGAGTCAGAATGAACCTCAGAGATGATCCAGCCTGTTTACATCACTTTAGAAATCCAGGAAATGAGAACCAGAAAGAGAAAGTGACTTGGGAAAGGGTGCACAGCTACTCAGGACCACTGTCAACATTGAAAAAAAAAAAAGCCAGGTCTCCAGACTCTCAGAACAGTGCTCTCGCAGAGTGCATTTTGGTGCCTTCCAAAATAATCATCACCACAGTCAGTTCTGCAGCCTTGGGAAGAGCTTCAAGACAGGCAGGAAGCTTAACCCACTGCACTTCATACAGGTGACAGAAGGCGATTCTCATGTTACGGTAGACTGATGGTAAGTCCACCTTTCAGACTAGAGGGTGACGGGGAAGCAGCTTAGTCATCACCGCATCATGAGGAACTCGCAGAAAGCGTGGCCCACGGGAGCACCAGGAGCAGAGGGTGGCTCATCGACGCAACACGCCAGCTCACCCAGCCCAGGGCGAGGAAATGGATGTCTTGCTTTGTGGAAGATGGAAACTGGGAATCCATCTGGGCTCTGGAACAGGGAAAGAAACCTTGAAGAATTCCATGGTCCCAAACAACCACCCCATGAGGTGAGTTCAGCAGATGAACTGGCCACATCATGGCTGTTTAACAAGAGGAAGAACAGGCCTCATCCTCCACTTAGACGTGGAGGGAGAAAGACACAGGACAGGGAGTGACTGACGTGTTCACACCGCTCAGCCACGCGACTGGCAGAGGCAGGGAACTCAGTCTCAGCTCAGTTCAGTCGCTCAGTCGTCTTCGACTCTGCAACCCCACGGACTGCAGCACGCCAGGCCTCCCAGTCTACCAACTCCTGGAGCTTGCTCAAACTCACTCCGCAAAACATGACCAAATACCCACCACAGTACAAGGCTATGACATGGGTAACGTGTTTACCTGACCCCTCTGCTAACCTGACACCATGTCTCAGTTGGTGACCCTGTACACACACATTAAAAACTGGGGTTTTATATGAGGAAGGTAGGACTCTAACAAGAACAACAAAACCCAAGCCCTTTCCTGTGATTTCCAGAATAACAACTGACAAAGTTCTCAAGGCCTAAAACTCAGAACACATCAGAACCCTGGTTGCAAACAGTTCTCAAGCCAGGGGCGATCTGGACCCCCAGAGGACACAGGACCATGTCTGGAGACACTTCTGATCATCACAGGTTGGAGGAGCGTGGGTTGGTACTGGCAGCTAGCGGGCAGGGCGAGGGATGCGGCCAACCATCCCGCAACGCGCACGACAGCCCCTCACAACCAGGAGTTCTTGGCCCCAAACACCACCAGGGTCAAGGCAGAGAAACCCTACATCTGACCTCCAGTAGCAAGGCTGTGCTGAGTTTTGAGGTTCATGTCATGATGTAGTTATTCCTCCAATTCAGGGAGATCCTACCAGCCTCACTCATGGCAAATTTCAGGTAACATGATAAACTACAGGGCCCTCTCTCGTCGCCCAGGGGCTAGCCTGCACTCTCAATGCAGGGGCCTGGGCTCGACGGTCAGAGAAGCAGATTCCACGTACCACAAGTTCCCAAGGGCTGCAACTAGGACCCGGTTCAGCCAAATAAATGTGAAAAAAAATAAGAATACACTATTTCTGAAGTACTTCCTTAGCTCCCAGTAAACCAAGTGAAGTATCTTCACCGGCTAAAGGCAGAGGCATTTTCTCCCGGTCTCCTGTCTTGTGGATTCTGACAGGGTCGCTGAGGGCACAGGTCTGCTGACCATCAATATCGGTGGAGGGACAGGAAGCAAAGGGTGCCTGCCTGCCAGAAAGAAACCTCCCAAGTCTCCGGAAATGGAGCCCATGGGTGACTCCCGTGTACGGCAACTTGTACAGGTGGAAGTCACTCCACACTGGGTGCTGAAAAAGCCTTGGCGCTGAGGAAGAATAACACACCCACTGTCCATCCGGCCATCCCTACTTTCACGTCCCCTTCACCCCGATGCTTCCGACTCTCATCCCCAAATGTGTGAAGCCTGAACGGAGAATGGAGACGGTGGGCAGTGCTGCTGGCAGCTGGTGGGCGGCGGTGTTTCGTTGACACGGCTGTCTGCAGCAAGGCTGCCGGGTTGTAAGGAGGAGGGAAGAGGGCAGGAGAACAGGCTGTGTGTCAGTGGGCTGGGGATAAACACCAACTGATGAGAGGGGAGAAGCCAAGAGAAAAACCATAAAATATGTTTCTGCTCGGCCTTCCAAAAGTAGGTTGCGGGTTTATCCAAATGCAGCAGGTGGAAAATGAGCTGTTAGCACAGAGAAGGTCATCTGCGGAGGGGGGCTCCCGGCTGTAAAACGCGGCACCTGGGAAATGCTGGCTGTCGTCACCTACCGGGGGCTCTGGCATCAAGGCCACGTGTGAAGACACCGCTCCAGGGACCCTACGTGCAGGAAGCCTGCCCGGGTGGCCTGAGACTCCTCAAAACCCAGACCTGCCCAGGGGAAGGCCAAAGGCAGGAACAGACGTTAGAGAGCAAGACAAGGTCTGTCCAGAAGAGACGCTCTGCCGTGCGGCTTCCCAGGTGGTGCTCGTGGTAAAGACCCCACCTGCCAGTGATGCGGGTTCCATCCCTGGGTCGAGAAGACCCCCTGGAGGAGGGCATGGCAGCCCACTCCAGTTTTCTTGCCTGGAGAATCCCATGGACAGAGCAGCCTGGCGAGCTGCAGTCCATGGGGTCACACAGAGTTGTACGTGACTGAGCAACTTAGCACGCACGCATCATTACTATCTTGTGGCTGGATTCTTTCCCTGTATGATTGTGAAAAACACATGTAACAAAATGTGCCCCTGTAACCATTTTTAGGCGTGCAATTCATGCCCTGAGTATATTCCCATTGCTGTGCAACCGTCACCACTATTTCCAGAAGTTTTTCCTCGTTCCAAACAGGAACTCTGCACCCAGGCTAGTTTAATATCACTACCTCCTGGCTAATCCCCTCATCTCAGGCCCGGGGAACTGAGGCAGAAAGCTCAGCTTCTCCGTACACTGGTGCCAAATAGAATCTCGGAGAGAGCCGTGGGTGGCGGAGGAAAGAGTAGGCCTCCCTGGTGGCCCGGCTGGTAAAGAATCCGCCTGCAATGCAGGAGACCTGGGAAGCTCCTTGAGTTGGGAAGATTCCCTGGAGAAGGGAACGGCTACCCACTCCAGTGTTCTGGCCTGGAGAACTCCATGGACTGTATAGTCCATAGGGTTGCAAAGAGTCAGACATGACTGAGTGACTTTCACTAGCTTTATTACTTTGCCAGCCAAAGGGGGCCACAGCAGGCTAATGCCCTCAAAACTGTGTGTCCCAGCTTGGAGAAGAGTGAGAAGCTTTATGGTAATTGTTTAAAGAGGGCGTGGTTAGCTCATGGACATTCTGCTGATGGGCTGGTGGTGAGGGTGAGTAAGAGTAGGCATCGGAACCTTCAGGTCCGACTGGTCTGGGGTCTACATGCTTGTGGGCGGCACACCACTGTCAATCATTACTTCTCCCTCCTGGAGAGGGTTTCAACATCTGCGAAATAGCTCAGAGATACTGGTTTGTGTGTGTGTGTGTCCACTGATGGGGGTTGTGTCTGTGTCCCCACTGATGGGGAAACAGGACCTGGCCCCAGGGCTGCCCTTGACTGTGTGTCTTGCCCCAGGCCCATGCCGTGTGCGTGTCTGTCTGTGTGTGTGTCCACTGATGGTGTGTGCATGTATATGTCTGTCTGTATGTGTGTCTGTGTGCCTGTGTGTGTATGTCTGTGTTTGTGTGTGTCTCTGTGTCTGTGTGTCCCCATTGATGGGGAAACAGGACCTGGCCCCAAGGCTGCCCTTGACTGTCTGTCTCTCCCCGGGCCCACGCCCTCCCCGTTCCTAACTAACAGCTCGAGGCTGCCCACTGGAGCCCAGGGAAGGTCATGGGGGAAGGAAGGCCGTTTCCTGCAATCAGAGGAAAGGGGGCAGAGAAAGGCCCTGTGCCCAGGAGCCCACAGGGCCCTGCCTGGCAACAGAGCCTCTCGCCTACCTTCCGTCTCAGCTCATCTACTCTGGGGACCTCCTGTGGGTGGCATCATGCCTGTCCTTTGGGGTCCAGCGTCTCTCAACCTAACGTCCTCAAGCCTCACCCCTGTTGCAGCACACAGAGAACAGTGCTCCTCTCAAGGGACAGATAAAGCTTCACTGTGCACACGGGCGTCACTGTGCACACGGGCTTCACCGTGCTCACGGGCTTCACCGCGCTCACGGGCGTCACCGCGCTCACGGGCGTCACCGCGCTCACGGGCGTCACCGTGCACACGGGGGTCACCGTGCACACGGGCTTCACTGTGTTCACGCCTTCACCATACACACGAGCGTCACTGTGCACACGGGCTTCACTGTGCTCACGCCTTCACCATACACACGAGCGTCACTGTGCACACGGGCTTCACTGTGCTCACGCCTTCACCGTGCTCACGCCTTCACTGTGCACACGGGCATCACCGTGCACACGGGCTTCACTGTGCTCACGCCTTCACCATACACACGAGCGTCACTGTGCACACGGGCGTCACTGTGCACACGGGCTTCACTGTGCTCACGCCTTCACCATACACACGAGCGTCACTGTGCACACGGGCTTCACTGTGCACACGGGCATCACTGTGCACACGGGCTTCACTGTGCTCACGCCTTCACTGTGCTCACGGGCGTCACCGCGCACACGGGCGTCACCGCGCTCACGGGCGTCACCGCGCACACGGGCGTCACCGCGCTCACGGGCGTCACCACGCACACGAGCGTCACTGTGCACACGCCTTCACCGCGCACACGGGCTTCACCGCGCTCACGGGCGTCACCGTGTCTGCCCCTTCGTCTCTGAAGGACATTCGGGTTTTCTCCGCCAGCGCTCCTTTTTAAGCAGGATGATTCACAGATTTGGGGGAGTGCTGGCGTAGGAGGAAGAGGAAGATGAGAATTCTGTCTGCCACCAACTCCCCACGTGCTCTTGAGACCCACACAGATGTCAGTGTTTTCACTTATGAAACTGAGGAGCTGAATTAGACCCGTGATCTCCAAAATATTTTTGGAGATCAACTATAGTAAGAAATAGACTTTTCACTATGACTAAGTTCACACAAACCCACATACATGCTGAAACAGAAGTTTCACAGGGTAACATTTACTCTACGTGCAACCCATTGTGGTATTTCTATTTTACTCTATTCCATTATTTTTCATTAAAAAGAGAAAGAAAGAATGGTTGTAAGCCGCTACATTGATTTCAAAACCCATTAGCGAGTGGCAACTCATGCTTTGAAACAGCCGTATTTTAGATTACTTTTTACCAAACTGGTTTCCTTGGAATATGTTGGGACGTGTGCGCCCCCCAAACGTGTCTGTTTAATAAACCATGGGGAGCATCTGAACTAGCTCACAACAAAAGTTGCAATGAGCTACATTTTCCAATCTATTGACGTGGAAAGCCCCACACATATTCAAAAGGGAAGTCCTAACATCCCTGGACCCTGTTCACTGGAGGATCCATCCGGGGAAACCAAACGGGGTGATTTTAGGCTCTTTTCTGCCCCATCTTTCTGTGACTGGGGCAGCCACTCTCAGCACGATCTTCCTGCCCGTGTTTCTTCAGGCGGCAAGCGTCCCCACAGTAACAGTACACCTGACTAAACAGAGCCATGTCATTCTTATATTCATATAAACATTTTAGAGAAAACAATTATTTTTGAGAGATATTCAAAGCAAACAGTAAAAAGTCGCCCCAACACACAGAGCTCCTTCCACCATCAGAATCCAAAACAATTATTTAAAATTTCCTCTAGTGACACAGAGATAGAAACCGATGTTTGGACACGAGGGGATGGGAGCAGAGGGTGGGGCAAAAGGGAGTGGCAGAGATGAACACCACGTGGTAAAAGCCATTACCCTCCAAGCTGCAAAAATTAAAATAAAATAGAGTTTCCTCTAGTGATTCTGACACCCCATCCTTTGTTCCCTTAATGCTGATCCAGAGACTTCACAAGTCAGAATGCCCAGCAGAGCTTCACCGTTTCCATAACTGGAGTCTTGCCTGTAGCAGCTATACGCTTTCACAGCACTACTTGGAGCGTTATTTACAGTTTAATTTGCATATATGTGGCCCAACCAGAATTAGGTATTTTCGGAAGAATATTCACTTCCTCATTCCTTAATGAAATGAAGCTAACTCTGCGTCTTTAATCCATTTTATGACTTCAATGTCAAATAAAGGAGGCTAATTATATGTATTTCATTTGATTTCACAAATATTTACTCAGTTCATGCATACTGAGTAAGGAGGTTCGGGTCAATGATTACAGAGCTTTTTTTTTTTTTTAAAGACTGTCAACAAAATATATTGCTTTAACGATGACCAGAAAACCATGCTAAACCCCAAAAGGTGGCAAGCTATTGTCAGTTCTCCCTACAAATGTATCTTTTTAAAAGACTGCACATAGAAAATGGTTAGAAAGATGGTGTGGCCATTTATTTCGAAAGATGATAGAGTATTTAAGCAGGCTTAGAGGGAAAAAAAAACCAAACCCTGATTATCTCTGAGAGTAGAGTCTGTGAACAAGGCAAGTCCTTCAATATTGAGAACTTTGAATTTCTTCCTTCTTGGTAAACGGTCAGTATAAATGTATCCCCAAAACCATAAAACTCAAATCAGGTTTGAGAAAATACTATACGATTCTCCCCCGCGCCCATGTTCATATTTACTTTTCTATTCTGTGTGAAACAGAGGTGATCCTTACACAAGTGCATGTGCGCGTGCACACACACACACACGCACGCCCCCGTCACGCACACCTCACACACACATGCACGCACACACGCCCACCCCCCGTCACGCACACATGCACGCCCCCGTCACGCACACATGCAATCCCCCGTCACGCACACACGCACGCGCACGCACAGATGCACGCCCCCATCACGCACACACACGCACACACACACGCCCCCGTCACGCGCACACACACACGCATGCACACATGCACATCCCCCGTCACGCGCACACACACACACGCACGCACACATGCACGCCCCCTTCACGCACACCTCGCACACCCCGCTCTGCTTCCTCGCCACCCTGCTCCCCACCGAGCCTGGGGGCTCCCTCCCGCTGCCTTTGGTCCCTGCTCCCGAGAGCTCGTCTCAGGCCTTCCGCTCCAAGATGCCCTCTTCTGGAGGGGCTCCGAACGGCTCTCACGCCCCTGGCACCCCCCCCCACCTTCCGCTAGGACACCAAACATGCCTTTTAAGAAGCGCTGTGCCGGGCTCCCCACCCCGCCCCCCCTCGATTCTCAGGCACTGGAGCCCGTTTCTTCAGAGAGCTGTGAGCACACCGTGCCAAGGGAAGGTGGGGAGAGGTCCAGCTTCGAAGTCAGGAGAGGGCGGGGGCTGGCTCCAGTCTCAGCTCCGCCACGGGGAGCTGGCTGGCCGGCCACATGCAGGGACGGAACTGCCCGCGCCTCTGCGTCCTCTGAACTGGAAACAGCGAAAACTTCAGTCTCATGGGGCCCTTACAAGACTTAAGACTGGCTGCATATATGATGTCTGTCATACTAAGTCTGGTGCCTAGTAGGTCTCCAATAAATGCTAGGATTTCTGCCTCCCACCTCAAAGCCAGAGTGGTTTAGGATTCAACGCAGGAGCGAGAAGAAATTTTAAGCTCTTCGTGCTGGCCTACGTCATTCTGCTATGCTTCACGTCATTGCGCTTTGCAAGTGATTCACTTTCTTTTTACAGATTGAAGGTTTGTGGCTCCCTGCACTGAGCAAGTCGAAGCTACTTTTCCAAAAACATTTGTTCATTTTGTGTCTCTGTGTCACATTTTGGTAATCCTCACGATATTTCCAACTTTCTCATGATTGTTATTTCTGCTACAGTGAGCTGTGATCCTTGATGCTAATACTACGACTCATTCGGACTCAGATAGTGGCATTTTTAATCAAAGCACTTTTAAGCTGAGGTACATACATGTGTTTCTAGACATGGTGCTACTGTGGCACACTTGGCAGAATTCAGTAAGGTGTAAATCTCACTTCTACACACACCGGGAAACCGAGAAGTTCCCACGACTCTCTCTGCTGCCCGTCTCCCTTTATTCCAGCGTCTGGAACCAAACACAGGGTGTCCCCAAGGTCTGCCTGTAATCCTACATAGAGCGCTAAAGAGCTTACGCTCATTACGCAGCTCATTTGGTAGAAGTCTGGAATATCAGGTGGAAAGAGGTTTCTGTTCCACTCTGCATCAGAGAGTGTTATTAGAGAAATTCAGGTTGGTTTATCTATAACTTTGACTTCAACAACAGTAACGACAGAATATTCCGCATCTAAGAGGGAAGGATAAGAGGGGGTCAGGCAGAGGGAACTCCAAAGCTCTTGCTTGTAATAACATTCCATTCAGGTTACCATGTGCCTAACCCTGACTTTCTCAACAGCAGCCCAGTAACTATCCTGGTGGTCCAGGGGCTAAAACCCCTTGCTGCCAATGCAGGGGGCCCAGGTTCGATCCCTGGTCAGGGAACATTAGATCCCACAAGCTGCAAGTAAGGACCGGTGCAGCCAGATAGATGAATAACAATAAATACTGGAAGAAAAAAAAAGAACAGCCCATTTCAGAGCCTGGAGGAGGCCTTGTTTAAGTGAGGGGTCCTCAGTGTCAGCCGTGACCCAAGGCCAGAGTACCTCCTGCAGGATCCCAGGCCTTGTGGCATCACACTTTTGTGAGTTATGAACACAGATTTTTTTCAAGCACCAAGAATCAAGATGGTCTTTCAGCAGTTAGGGAGGGATGCCATTTGGGTGACTTTCTTCTTGAGGGGTTAAAGGGAAACACTGAGATTTCTTGGGAGAAAGAAGCAAGACCTGGAGGAGGGGGGAGACGCACTCTGTTCTCACCAGAGAAGAAAGGAACAGGAACGTAGGGGGAGAAGGCTAAGGAGCTGCTGCCAAGAGGTTTAAGCCCGGATTATGTATCTGGTGGAGACGGCGCACAGTGCAGTGTTTCGGCCGGCCGTGGGGAGAGCTGTTCCCATTACGAGGAGGGAAGGGAGAGCCGGGCGCCTTACCTTTCAAGGGCTCTGTTCTGCAGCAAGTGTTCAGCAGAGGCCTCCTTTCAGCAAGGAGCAGAGGGAGGCTTCTTTTCAAAGGAATAATGAAGGAGACAAAGCGGGCGCGATTCCTGGCTGGCACCACCTCGCACGCATTTGCATTTTCTGTGGCAGCTGCAAAACGTTTAGTCTTCTGATAGCATCTGGTGCTCTGGAGTCAGCAGCCTGGAATTTATAACCCTCCCGTCCCAGAGTTGCCCGATGGGTCTCTTAGGCTTCAAGAATGACCGGGTCCAAAGAGTCAGGCTGTGTGACCACTGGACGAGGGCGTGGGCAGACAGACGTGGAAGGAGACAGAAGGCCAGAAACAGCCCCTGAGCAAACCAGCTAGAGCATCCCGAGAGGGAGGGGGTACCAGGGAGCTGTCCGCTCCACCTCCAGGGCCCCTGCCTCCAGACAGTGAAGGGAAGGCGGGTAGTCAGTTACTTCCTCCGGGCAACTCCCTGAGCAACTCCAGCAACGCACCTGGCGCTAGTTTCTTAACCTGGG
This sequence comes from Capricornis sumatraensis, assembly GCF_032405125.1. Taxonomy (NCBI): domain Eukaryota; kingdom Metazoa; phylum Chordata; class Mammalia; order Artiodactyla; family Bovidae; genus Capricornis; species Capricornis sumatraensis. The sequence continues at coordinate 2,110,106 of NC_091070.1, read as the reverse complement.
CTCTGCTTTCTCTCCGACCCCAGGGACTGCAGCCCGCCAGGCTCCCCTGTCCATGGGTTTATCCCGGCAAGAATACTGGAGCGGGTAGCCATCTCCTTCTCCAGGGAATCTTCCTGACCCAGGGATCGAACCCACATCTCCTGCTTGGCAGGCAGGGTCTTTACCACTGAGTCAGCTGGGAAGTCTGCTTTCCAAGGGCAATCATTGATAAATGTCTATTGAATAACACCTGTGTGGAAGTGAAACCACAGGGGAAGAGAACTCACAAAGGATCCTGGTTTTCACAGATCTTAAATCTAGTGGAAACTATGGAAGAGAAAATTTAAAAAGATGTCTTACAATGCAAACCAGAATACAGGGGGCCAAACTGGTATGCAGCAGGTACAGAAACAGGACTGTTCAGTTATCAAGAGAGAGTCCTGAACGGTGGGGAAGGAGATAGTAAGACGCACTGACTTTCCACGGGCCAGGCACAAGCACATCCGATACAGCCTTTTACTTCATTTAATACACACGGCACCGCTCTGAGATAGGTGTCCTGACGTCACAAGAGGAATGGCAACATGGAAGTTACCCACAGATTTCAGGTAACTTGGCCAAGACCACACAGCTAGTGAGTGGCCCAGGCAAGGTTCTAGCCGGCAGCTGCTGCCGAGAGGAACTGGCACTTGCTCCAGGCCCGGTCCGACGGTGGTCGACCTGTGATGCCTGGCAGGCCCTGCGGGGCTCCTGGGCACAGGCCTCCATGCCCTCCCTCTCTGGGATCAGGGGACGTGGTCTTCACCCAGCCTCCGTGATCGTCGCCGAGTTCCACTGGGCAGCTTTCGGCGGTCGTTTGTTAGGGGAGGGCAAGGGTGGGGGCAAGGCCCTGCCCCCACCCCCCTCATCAAGGGGCACACACGGTGTCTCAGCTTCGCAGATGCTGACACCTCCTCCCGTGGGAAAAGTCACGGGGTGACGCCCACAGCACACAGACCCCAGACCAGCCAAGCCTGAAAGCTGACGGTGCTGACTCCTACTGACCTCACTGCCAGCCCATCAGAGGACACGTCCATGAGCTGATCACGCCCGCGTTTACTCTGAAACTTCCCACCATCCTCCCCAAGCTGGTACGCTGGGTTCTGAGGGCACTGGCCCATTGTGTCCCCATTCACCCGGCAAAGCAACAGAGCTATTCCTCTCCACTTCACCCCAAACCCTGGCACCAGGGTACAGAGGAGCTGAGCTTTCAGAACTACCTGCAGGAGCTGGAGGGGGCCTGGGGACGGGCAAGTGGGGTTTGCAGGCTGGGTTTCTGCACATGAGGCAGGAGCTCAGAGGCCCAGGGTGGCAGAAGGACCTGGTCAGAGAGGGCAAAGCTCAGCAGAGATGGGGTCTCTCGTCTGCCTTCTGGTCTACCACGGGCCAGGAGGCTGACAGGCAGAGACGTTACTGTACCCGAGACCTTCAGCTCTTTAGATCTTTTCTGCCTTCTCACTGCTGTTCCAAGCTTGCCTCTTCCTCCTGAGGACGCCACAGCTGCTGCACCCGTCCATCTGCCTGCAGGACCACCGTGAGGCCAGGTGGGGGTCTACAGGCCTGGAGAACTCTCTAGAGCCCGTGAGAACAGCCACTGCCAGTGGTTCTCTGCTGGGAACTTTAAAAGAGGGGGAACCTATGCTCCTCAATTTCTCTATAAGCAGAAAAGGGGGGGAAAAAGGGGAGGTCAGTTTCCAGCTCAAAAGAATCCTAAGATACTTAACTCGGCTCTATCATTGGAGGAGGAGAGCCACGAAAATTCTCCTGTTTCCTCTGAATGTTTTTTTTTTTTTTTCATTCACTTTCATTCTTGCCAAACTGGGGAGGTGGGGGGTCACTGGGGGTAACCAAGTTTGTTAGAGAGACATGGGTGGCTAGCAGACTTTGAACAAAACTTTCCACTTAAATGTAGATAAACATACCATGAACATGTCCCAACTTAGACAACCGTGATTAAGCAACTCGACCTAAGCAGATAAGGATTAAAACAGGTGCGGATGCTTTCACCAGATGGATGAGAAACCAGCAAGGGTCAGAAATTAATGTGGGATTCCCATGTTCCTCACACTCCACCAGCACCTTTCACGCAGCCTGCGGAGTCTCAGAGATGGTCTGACAGATCACGCGACGTGGCTCTCACGGAAGCAAAACAAAAGGGTTAGAATGCGAGCAGAGCCTGGCCCGTGACAGAGATGCCACGGAACAAAGCCCGGCTTTGGCTCGTCCACGGGGACTGACAGCAAGGGTGGGCGCGGCTCTCCTCCGCTCAGGGGTAAACAGGGGAAGGCCCGCGTGATTTGATGGACAGCTTTTGGAAATGGTCTTCTGCTTGGCAAAACATCGCAGCGATAATTCTCTTCCCACGGAAGGAAATGCAAAGAAGTGTCACTAAAACAAGAGGTAATTACAGGGCAGGAATCAAAGAGCTGGGAGACACAGAGTGCAGAGTAACTGAATTAGTCCCATTATGGCCTTGAAATCTGGCCTTAACAATTTCAAGAGGGAGAATCTGACCTCTCATTTCTGAGTAACAAAGCCGTGCCTGTCTTTCCTGCGTTTTGTCTCCAGCCTACACGGCGGGCTTGGAGAGCGATAAACACCAGACACTTCGTCCCTCTGCTGTGCTCGCGGCTCAGCAGACCCAGGAACAGACCACGAGGGCCGGAAGGGATGGCTGCGCCACTCTCCCGGCAATAATTCCATCTCTTCAAGGGACGCTGGCAGCTGGTCATCTCAACGTGACTAGCACCCCAAGGGCAGCTGGTTCGTGCACTACCCAAAACTCACCACCCACTCAGCTACCCGTCTACCCAAACACTCACCCACACACTCAGCTACCCATCCACCCAAACACTCACCCACGCACTCAGCTACCCATCTACCCAAACACTCACCACCCACTCGGCTACCCATCTACCCAAACACTCACCACCCACTCGGCTACCCATCTACCCAAACACTTGCCCACTCACTCAGCTACCCATCTACCCAAACACTCGCCCACCCACTCGGCTACCCATCCACCCAAACACTCACCACCCACTCAGCTACCCATCTACCCAAACACTCGCCCACGCACTCAGCTACCCATCCACCCAAACACTCACCACCCACTCAACTACCCATCTACCCAAACACTCACCACCCACTCGGCTACCCATCTACCCAAACACTCGCCCACTCACTCAGCTACCCATCTACCCAAACACTCGCCCACCCACTCAGCTACCCATGTACCCAAACATTCACCACCTACTCAGCTACCCATCCACCCAAACACTCACCACCCACTCAGCTACCCGTCTACCCAAACACTTGCCCACGCACTCGGCTACCCATCTACTTAAACACTCACCCACCCACTCAGCTACCCATATACCCAAACATTCACCACCTACTCACTACCCATCCACCCAAACACTCGCCCACTCACTCAGCTACCCATCCACCCAAACACTCACCACCCACTCAGCTACCCATCCACCCAAACACTCACCACCCACTCAGCTACCCGTCTACCCAAACCCTTGCCCAGGGGCTGGTATGCGTCTGGCATTGTTAGATGCTGTTCTGTGGGGGAGATCTTTATTTAGTGGAGCCTGAACCTTTCTTCCTGTAACTTCAACCCACTGGAACCAAATCCCCGCCAGGGAAGCTGAAGACGGCTGGCAGGCTGACCTTCGGAGGGTGTCTTCTCCAGATCAAACATTCCCGGCTCCATCACGGTGACACGTGGGTCCCCTCGCCAGCCTCACCGCTTTCTCTGTATCTTGGAGTCCCCCACCCACCCGGTCAGAAATGTCCCAGTGAAGACTGATCCACGGTGAAAGTGGGAGTTCCTGATCTTCACACCACTTGTTCTCATCTTTTACTGACATAATAAGACACTCATCTTCAATTAATATAACCCAGAGATCAAACTGCCAACATCCGCTGGATCAGGGAAAAAGCAAGAGAGCTCCAGAAAAACATCCAGTTCTGCTTTATTGACTACGCCAAAGCCTTTGACTGTGTGGATCACAACAAACTGTGGAAAATTCTTCAAGAGATGGGAATACCAGACCACCTGACCTGCCTCTTGAGAAACCTGTATGCAGGCCAGGAAGCAACAGTTAGAACTGGACATGGAACAACAGACTGGTTCCAAATAGGAAAAGGAGTGCGTTGAGGCTGTATATTGTCACTCTGCTTATTTAACTTCTACGCAGAGTACATCATGAGAAACGCTGGACTGGAAGAAACACAAGCTGGAATCAAGATTGCCGGGAGAAAAAGCAATAACCTCAGATATGCAGATGACACCACCCTTATGGCAGAAAGCGAAGAGGAACTCAAAAGCCTCTTGATGAAAGTGAAAGAGGAAAGTGAAAAAGTTGGCTTCAAGCTCAACATTCAGAAAACGAAGATCATGGCATCCGGTCCCATCACTTTGGGAAATAGATGGGGAAACAGTGGAAACAGTGTCAGACTTTATTTTTTTGGGCTCCAAAATCACTGCAGATGGTGACTGCAGCCATGAAATTAAAAGACGCTTACTCCTTGGAAGAAAAGTTATGACCAACCTAGATAGCATATTCAAAAGCAGAGACATTACTTTGCCGACGAAGGTCCGTCTAGTCAAGGCTATGGTTTTTCCTGTCATGTATGGGTGTGAGAGTTGGACTGTGAAGAAGGCTGAGCACCGAAGAATTGATGCTTTTGAACTGTGGTGTTGGAGAAGACTCTTGAGAGTCCCTTGGACTGCAAGAAGATCCAACCAGTCCATTCTAAAGGAGATCAGCCCTGGGATTTCTTGGGAAGGAATGATGCTAAAGCTGAAACTCCAGTACTTTGGCCACCTCATGTGAAGAGTTGACTCATTGGAAAAGACTCTGATGTTGGGAGGGATTGGGGGCAGGAGGAGAAGGGGACGACAGAGGATGAGATGGCTGGATGGCATCACCGACTCAATGCACGTGAGTTTGGGTGAACTCCAGGAGTTGGTGACAGACAGGGAGGCCTGGCGTGATGCAATTCATGGGGTTGCAAAGAGTCGGACATGACTGAGCAACTGAACTGAACTGAGCTGAAAACTACCTATTCTGACCA